>NC_060187.1:7242786-7250286 GCF_021184085.1 Oncorhynchus gorbuscha | reverse complement strand
CTGTCCCTCTTCTCTCCCTCTCCTCTTCTCTCCTCTGTCCCTCTCCTCTTCTCTCCCTCTGTCCCTCTCCTCTTCTCTCCCTCTGTCCCTCTCCTCTTCTCTCCCTCTGTCCCTCCCCCTCTCCCTCTGTCCCTCTCCTCTTCTCTCTCTGTCCCTCTCCTCTTCTCTCTCTCTGTCCCTCTCCTCTTCTCTCCCTCTGTCCCTCTCCTCTTCTCTCCCTCTGTCCCTCTTCTCTCCCTCTGTCCCTCTTCCCTCCCTCTGTCCCTCTCCTCTCCCTCTCCTCTTCTCTCCCTCTGTCCCTCTCCTCTTCTCTCCCTCTGTCCCTCTCCTCTTCTCTCCCTCTGTCCCTCTTCTCTCCCTCTGTCCCTCTCCTCTTCTCTCCCTCTGTCCCTCTCCTCTTCTCTCCCTCTGTCCCTCTCCTCTTCTCTCCCTCTGTCCCTCTCCTCTCCCTCTCTCTTCTCTCCCTCTGTCCCTCTCCTCTTCTCTCCCTCTGTCCCTCTTCCCTCCCTCTGTCCCTCTTCTCTCCCTCTCCTCTTCTCTCCCTCTGTCCCTCTCCTCTTCTCTCCCTCTGTCCCTCTCCTCTTCTCTCCCTCTGTCCCTCTCCTCTTCTCTCCCTCTGTCCCTCTTCTCTCCCTCTGTCCCTCTTCCCTCCCTCTGTCCCTCTTCTCTCCCTCTCCTCTTCTCTCCCTCTGTCCCTCTCCTCTTCTCTCCCTCTCCTCTTCTCTCCCTCTGTCCCTCTCCTCTTCTCTCCCTCTGTCCCTCTCCTCTTCTCTCCCTCTGTCCCTCCCCCTCTCCCTCTGTCCCTCTCCTCTTCTCTCCTCTGTCCCTCTTCTCTCCCTCTCCTCTTCTCTCCCTCTGTCCCTCTCCCCTCTTCTCTCCCTCTCCTCTTATCTCCCTCTGTCCCTCTCCTCTTCTCTCCCTCTGTCCCTCTCCTCTTCTCTCCCTCTGTCCCTCCCCCTCTCCCTCTGTCCCTCTCCTCTTCTCTCTCTGTCCCTCTCCTCTTCTCTCTCTCTGTCCCTCTCCTCTTCTCTCCCTCTGTCCCTCTCCTCTTCTCTCCCTCTGTCCCTCCCCCTCTCTTTCCTCTGTCCTTCCCTTCCTCTCCAAGGTAAGGGAGACCTTGGCAGCGGAGACCGGTCTGAGCGTGAGAGTCGTGCAGGTCTGGTTCCAAAACCAAAGAGCCAAGGTACAGTAATGTGATGCTGCCCCCCCAACACACTTGCTACCTCCCAGATACTTTCATGTGTAGCATTGATAACGGAACTCTTTCGACAGTGTGCTGTGTTGCCAACCTGGAAATCACTCCGGTTATCTCTCTATTCAGGAAACTGATGACATCTCACTCGTAGATCCTTCCAGATAAGGGCTGTATTTCCTTACAACGGGCAGCGTGTGTGGTTTTCTGTCCATGAAAAATGTTGCTTTCTTTCCCTCCACTATTAATACGTTTCAACTGAGTGAACATGTTCCTATGAAGACTAGGTTTGAGAGATAGGCTGTGGAGTGAGACGTGACTGTAGATGTAAATAATTATATTTCTGTTTATATTGTAGATGTATTTGTAATTAAATTATATTTATGTTTATATTGTGGATTTAACTGTAAATATGTAATTAAATTATATTTCTGTTTATATTGTGGATTTAACTGTAAATATGTAATTAAATTATATTTCTGTTTATATTGTGGATCTATTTGTAATTAAATTATATTTATGTTGATATTGTAGATCTATTTGTAATTAAATTATATTTATGTTGATATTGTAGATCTATTTGTAATTAAATTATATTTATGTTGATATTGTAGATGTATTTGTAATTACATTATATTTATGTTGATATTGTAGATGTATTTGTAATTACATTATATTTATATTGATATTGTAGATGAAGAAACTAGCCAGAAGGCAGCAACAGCAGCAGCAACAAGAGCAGGAAGAACAGCCAGCACATCACACTGGTATGTTACTGTACTGTACCACCCACTACTGTACCACCCACTACTGTACTGTACCACCCACTACTGTACTGTACCACCCACTACTGTACCACCCACTACTGTACTGTACCACCCACTACTGTCCTGTACCACCCACTACTGTACCACCCACTACTGTACCACCCACTACTGTACTGTACCACCCACTACTGTACCACCCACTACTGTCCTGTACCACCCACTACTGTACCACCCACTACTGTCCTGTACCACCCATTACTGTACCACCCACTACTGTCCTGTACCACCCATTACTGTACCACCCACTACTGTCCTGTACCACCCATTACTGTACCACCCACTACTGTCCTGTACCACCCACTACTGTACCACCCACTACTGTCCTGTACCACCCATTACTGTACCACCCACTACTGTCCTGTACCACCCACTACTGTACCACCCACTTACTGTCCTGTTGACCCACTACTGTACCACCCACTACTGTACTGTACCACCCACTACTGTACTGTACCACCCACTTTGTACCACCCACTACTGTCCTGTACCACCCACTACTGTACCACCCACTACTGTCCTGTACCACCCATTACTGTACCACCCACTACTGTCCTGTACCACCCACTACTGTACCACCCACTACTGTCCTGTACCACCCACTACTGTACCACCCACTACTTACTGTACCACCCACTACTTGTACTGTACCACCCACTACTGTACCACCCACTACTGTACTGTACCACCCACTACTGTCCTGTACCACCCACTACTGTCCTTGTACTACTGTACCACCCACTACTGTACCACCCACTACTGTCCTGTACCACCCATTACTGTACCACCCACTACTGTTTATGTCCTGTACCACCCACTACTGTACCACCCACTACTGTCCTGTTTATACCCACTACTGTACCACCCACTACTGTACTGTACCACCCACTACTGTCCTGTACCACCCACTACTGTACCACCCACTACTGTACCACCCACTACTGTCCTGTACCACCCATTACTGTACCACCCACTACTGTCCTGTACCACCCACTACTGTACCACCCACTACTGTCCTGTACCACCCACTACTGTACCACCCACTACTGTACTGTACCACCCACTACTGTACCACCCACTACTGTACCACCCACTACTGTCCTGTACCACCCACTACTGTACCACCCACTACTGTCCTGTACCACCCACTACTGTACCACCCACTACTGTACTGTACCACCCACTACTGTCCTGTACCACCCACTACTGTCCTGTACCACCCACTACTGTACCACCCACTACTGTACCACCCACTACTGTCCTGTACCACCCATTACTGTACCACCCACTACTGTCCTGTACCACCCACTACTGTACCACCCACTACTGTCCTGTACCACCCACTACTGTACCACCCACTACTGTACTGTACCACCCACTACTGTACTGTACCACCCACTACTGTACCACCCACTACTGTCCTGTACCACCCACTACTGTACCACCCACTACTGTCCTGTACCACCCACTACTGTACCACCCACTACTGTACCACCACTACTGTACCACCCACTACTGTACCACCCACTACTGTACTGTACCACCCACTACTGTACCACCCACTACTGTACCACCCACTACTGTCCTGTACCACCCATTACTGTACCACCCACTACTGTCCTGTACCACCCACTACTGTACCACCCACTACTGTCCTGTACCACCCACTACTGTACCACCCACTACTGTCCTGTACCACCCATTACTGTACCACCCACTACTGTCCTGTACCACCCACTACTGTACCACCCACTACTGTCCTGTACCACCCACTACTGTACCACCCACTACTGTACCACCCACTACTGTCCTGTACCACCCATTACTGTACCACCCACTACTGTCCTGTACCACCCACTACTGTACCACCCACTACTGTCCTGTACCACCCACTACTGTACCACCCACTACTGTCCTGTACCACCCACTACTGTACCACCCACTACTGTACCACCCACTACTGTCCTGTACCACCCACTACTGTACCACCCACTACTGTCCTGTACCACCCACTACTGTACCACCCACTACTGTACTGTACCACCCACTACTGTCCTGTACCACCCACTACTGTCCTGTACCACCCACTACTGTACCACCCACTACTGTACCACCCACTACTGTCCTGTACCACCCATTACTGTACCACCCACTACTGTCCTGTACCACCCACTACTGTACCACCCACTACTGTCCTGTACCACCCACTACTGTACCACCCACTACTGTACTGTACCACCCACTACTGTACTGTACCACCCACTACTGTACCACCCACTACTGTCCTGTACCACCCACTACTGTACCACCCACTACTGTCCTGTACCACCCACTACTGTACCACCCACTACTGTACCACCACTACTGTACCACCCACTACTGTACCACCCACTACTGTACTGTACCACCCACTACTGTACCACCCACTACTGTACCACCCACTACTGTACTGTACCACCCACTACTGTACCACCCACTACTGTACTGTACCACCCACTACTGTACCACCCACTACTGTACTGTACCACCCACTACTGTACCACCCACTACTGTACTGTACCACCCACTACTGTACCACCCACTACTGTACTGTACCACCCACTACTGTACCACCCACTACTGTACCACCCACTACTGTATTGTACCACCCACTACTGTACCACCCACTACTGTCCTGTACCACCCACTACTGTACCACCCACTACTGTACTGTACCACCCACTACTGTACTGTACCACCCACTACTGTACCACCCACTACTGTCCTGTACCACCCACTACTGTACCACCCACTACTGTCCTGTACCACCCACTACTGTACCACCCACTACTGTACCACCCACTACTGTACTGTACCACCCACTACTGTACCACCCACTACTGTACTGTACCACCCACTACTGTACCACCCACTACTGTACCACCCACTACTGTACTGTACCACCCACTACTGTACCACCCACTACTGTACTGTACCACCCACTACTGTACCACCCACTACTGTACTGTACCACCCACTACTGTACTGTACCACCCACTACTGTACCACCCACTACTGTACTGTACCACCCACTACTGTACCACCCACTACTGTACTGTACCACCCACTACTGTACCACCCACTACTGTACTGTACCACCCACTACTGTACCACCCACTACTGTACTGTACCACCCACTACTGTACCACCCACTACTGTACCACCCACTACTGTACTGTACCACCCACTACTGTACCACCCACTACTGTACTGTACCACCCACTACTGTACCACCCACTACTGTACTGTACCACCCACTACTGTACTGTACCACCCACTACTGAACTGTACCACCCACTACTGTACCACCCACTACTGAACTGTACCACCCACTACTGTACCACCCACTACTGAACTGTACCACCCACTACTGAACTGTACCACCCACTACTGTACTGTACCACCCACTACTGAACTGTACCACCCACTACTGAACTGTACCACCCACTACTGTACTGTACCACCCACTACTGTCCTGTACCACCCACTACTGTACCACCCACTACTGTACCACCACTACTGTACCACCCACTACTGTACCACCCACTACTGTACTGTACCACCCACTACTGTACCACCCACTACTGTACCACCCACTACTGTACTGTACCACCCACTACTGTACCACCCACTACTGTACTGTACCACCCACTACTGTACCACCCACTACTGTACTGTACCACCCACTACTGTACCACCCACTACTGTACTGTACCACCCACTACTGTACCACCCACTACTGTACTGTACCACCCACTACTGTACCACCCACTACTGTACCACCCACTACTGTATTGTACCACCCACTACTGTACCACCCACTACTGTCCTGTACCACCCACTACTGTACCACCCACTACTGTACTGTACCACCCACTACTGTACTGTACCACCCACTACTGTACCACCCACTACTGTCCTGTACCACCCACTACTGTACCACCCACTACTGTCCTGTACCACCCACTACTGTACCACCCACTACTGTACCACCCACTACTGTACTGTACCACCCACTACTGTACTGTACCACCCACTACTGTACCACCCACTACTGTACTGTACCACCCACTACTGTACTGTACCACCCACTACTGTACCACCCACTACTGTACTGTACCACCCACTACTGTACCACCCACTACTGTACTGTACCACCCACTACTGTACCACCCACTACTGTACTGTACCACCCACTACTGTACCACCCACTACTGTACTGTACCACCCACTACTGTACCACCCACTACTGTACCACCCACTACTGTACTGTACCACCCACTACTGTACCACCCACTACTGTACTGTACCACCCACTACTGTACCACCCACTACTGTACTGTACCACCCACTACTGTACTGTACCACCCACTACTGAACTGTACCACCCACTACTGTACCACCCACTACTGAACTGTACCACCCACTACTGTACCACCCACTACTGAACTGTACCACCCACTACTGAACTGTACCACCCACTACTGTACTGTACCACCCACTACTGAACTGTACCACCCACTACTGAACTGTACCACCCACTACTGTACTGTACCACCCACTACTGTCCTGTACCACCCACTACTGTACCACCCACTACTGTACCACCACTACTGTACCACCCACTACTGTACCACCCACTACTGTACTGTACCACCCACTACTGTACCACCCACTACTGTACCACCCACTACTGTACTGTACCACCCACTACTGTACCACCCACTACTGTACTGTACCACCCACTACTGTACCACCCACTACTGTACTGTACCACCCACTACTGTACCACCCACTACTGTACTGTACCACCCACTACTGTACCACCCACTACTGTACTGTACCACCCACTACTGTACCACCCACTACTGTACCACCCACTACTGTATTGTACCACCCACTACTGTACCACCCACTACTGTCCTGTACCACCCACTACTGTACCACCCACTACTGTACTGTACCACCCACTACTGTACTGTACCACCCACTACTGTACCACCCACTACTGTCCTGTACCACCCACTACTGTACCACCCACTACTGTCCTGTACCACCCACTACTGTACCACCCACTACTGTACCACCCACTACTGTACTGTACCACCCACTACTGTACCACCCACTACTGTACTGTACCACCCACTACTGTACCACCCACTACTGTACTGTACCACCCACTACTGTACCACCCACTACTGTACTGTACCACCCACTACTGTACTGTACCACCCACTACTGTACCACCCACTACTGTACTGTACCACCCACTACTGTACCACCCACTACTGTACTGTACCACCCACTACTGTACCACCCACTACTGTACTGTACCACCCACTACTGTACCACCCACTACTGTACTGTACCACCCACTACTGTACCACCCACTACTGTACTGTACCACCCACTACTGTACCACCCACTACTGTACCACCCACTACT
>NC_060187.1:7170286-7237786 GCF_021184085.1 Oncorhynchus gorbuscha | reverse complement strand
AGGTTCATCTCTCTGTGGGGTCTGTTTGTGAACTGAGCCCCAGGACCAATACTCTCTGTTTAGGGGACAGTCATCTCCAGGTTTCATCTCTCTGTTTAGGGTCTGTAGGGCACTCATCTCCAGGTTCATCTCTCTGTGGGGTCTGTTTGTGAACTGAGCCCCAGGACCAGCTTGCTTAGGGGACTCTTCTCCAGGTTCATCTCTCTGAAGGGAATCACTTCCTTTTAGGTAGTTGTTGAATGTAATGGCTCTTTTCTCTATTTCGATAATTAGCGGGTTTCGGCCTGATTCTGCTCTGCATGCATTATTTTGTTGTACACAGATGATTTTTACATTGTATTTTTACATTGTACACGGAGGATATTTTTGCAGAATTCTGCACGCAGTCTCAATTTGGTGTTTGTCCCATTTTGTGAATTCTTGGTTGGTGAGCGGACCCCAGACCTCACAACCATAAAGGGCAATGGGTTCCATAACTGATTCAAGTATTTTTTGCCAGATCCATATTGGTATGTCGAATTTCTCTCTCTCTTATACCCCTGTTCTCTCTCTCTCTCTCTCTCTCTCTCTCTCTCTCTCTCTCTCTCTCTCTCTCTCTCAATTCAATTTAAGGGCTTTTTATTGGCATGGGAAACATATGTTAACATTGCCGAAGCAAGTGAACTAGAAAATTAACAAAAGTATCTTTCTCTCTCTCTCTCTCTCTCTCCACTTCCTTTTTAGGTAGTTGTTGAATCTCTCTCTCTCTCTCTCTCTCTCTCTCTCTCCCATTCTCTCTCTCTCTCTCTCTCTCTCTCTCTCTCTCTCTCTCTCTCTCTCTCTCCTCTCTCTCTCTCTCTCTCTCCTCTCTCTCTCTCTCTCTCTCTCTCTCTCTCTCTCTCTCTCTCTCTCTCTCTCTCTCTCTCTCTCTCTCTCTCTCTCTCTCTCTCTCTCTCTCTCTCTCTCTCTCTCTCTCTCTCTCTCTCTCTCTCTCTCTCTCTCTCTCTCTCTCTCTCTCTCTCTCTCTCTCTCTCTCTCTCTCTCTCTCTCCTCTCCTCTCTCTCTCTCCCCTCTCTCTCTCTCCAGTCTCTCCCTCTCCCCCTCTCTCTCTCTCTCCCCCTCTCTCTCTCTCTCTCTCTCTCTCCTCTCTCTCTCTCTCTCTCTCTCCTCCTCTCTCTCTCCCATCCCCTCTCTCTCTCCGTCTCCTCGCTCTCTCTCTCCCTCTCTCTCTCTCTCTTCTCTCTCTCCTCTCTCTCTCTCCCCTCTCTCTCTCTCTCTCTCTCTCTCCCTCTCTCTCTCTCCCCTCTCTCTCTCTCTCTCTCTCTCTCTCTCTCTCTCTCTCTCTCTCTCTCTCTCTCTCTCTCTCTCTCTCTCCCTTCCCTCTCTCTCTTAACCCCCCTCTCCCCCTTCTCTCGATCTCTCTCTATACCCCTCTTTCTCTTTCTATACCTCCTCTATCTCTCTCCCTATACCCCCTCTCTCTCTCCACTCTCTCCCCTCTCTCTCTCCCTCTCTCTCCCACTCTCTCCCTCTCTCTCAATCTTTCTATACCCCCCTCTCTATATCGCTGTACCCCCTCTTCCCCCCTCTCTCCCCCTTTCTCTCTCTCTCTATACCCTCTCTCTCACTACCCCCTCTCTATACCCCTCTCTCTCTTTCTATACCCCCTCTCCCCCTCTCTCTCCCCCTTCTCTCTCTATACCCCCTCTCCCCGGTCTCTCTCTCTCCCCCTCTCTCTCTCTCTATACCTCTCTCTCTTTCTCTATCGTCCTCTCTCTATCCCCCTCTCTCTTTCCCCCACTCTCACTCCCCTCCCCCAATCTCTCCCTCACTCTCCCTGTCTCTTTCCCTCTCTCTCTCCCTCTCTTCCCCTTACTCTCTCTCTCTCCCTTACTCTCTCTCTCCCTCTCTCTTTCTCTCTCTCTCTGTCTCTACCCCCCTCTCTCTCTTTTCTCTCTCTCTCTGTCTCTACCCCTCTCTCTATTACTCACTGTCTCTATCTCTCCTCTAACCCCTTTTCTCTCTCTCATCCCCTTCACTCTATCTCCCCTCTCTATCCACTTATCTTTCTCCCCCTCCCCCTCCCTCTCCCCCTCTTCTCCTCTCTCCCCTACTCCCCCCCCCACCCACAGGTTGCAAGGCCCTTTATGTGGAGATGGATGGGAACCCTCTCTGTAACCTAGGCGACGGAGACTGCCTGTCTTTGTGTGATTCATCCCTGGCCACACCTATCGACCACCTTTACTCCATGCAAGACTCCTACTTTACCTGAGTCTGGAGGCTCAGATCCCTCACACCCTCCGTCCAGACCCTTCCCTCCACGGGCACAGCGACCCACACTGTACAGCTGAGGACGGACTCAATTCCAAGTGGACCCTCTGTACAACTCTGTGTTTTGTTTGAAGTTCAGAAAATAATGTATTGTATAACTGTAAATAACTATCTTGGCTATTATTTGTATTTATTACATGTTGTATGTGTGATCTACAGTATTTGTGCCCAAAATGAATAACCTTTTAATAAATGGATACATTAATAACGTTTATTTCTCAGTTGTTATATAGGCCTACTATGACTGTATGAATACACTGCTAACTGATCTATGGTGAAGAGAAATTATAGAAGACTGACATATAGCAGACTGACGTATAGCAGACTGAAGTATAGCAGACTTAGGTATAGCAGACTGAGATATAGCAGATGGAAGTATAGCATACTGACATATAGCAGACTGACATATAGCAAACTGACTTATATAGCAGACTGACATACATAGCAGACTGAGTTATAGCAGACTGGGTTATAGAATACTGAGGTATATAGCAGACAGATGTATTGCAGACAGTTACAGCAGACTGAGGTATAGCAGACTGACGTATATAGCAGACTGAGTTATAGCAGACTGAGATATAGCAGACTGGGTTATAGAATACTGAGGTATATAGCAGACTGAGGTATAGCAGACTGACGTATATAGGAGACTGAGTTATTGCAGACTGAGGTATAGCAGACTGAGATATAGCAGACTGAGATATAGCAGACTGACATATATAGCAGACTGAGTTATAGCAGACTGACGTATATAGGAGACTGAGTTATAGCAGACTGAGGTATAGCAGACTGAGGTATAGCAGACTGAGGTATAGCAGACTGAGTTATAGCAGACTGACATATATAGGAGACTGAGTTATTGCAGACTGAGATATAGCAGGCTGAGATATAGCAGACTGAGTTATAGCAGACTGAAGCATAGCAGACTGAGATATAGCAGACTGACATATATAGCAGACTGAGTTATAGCAGACACATATATAGCAGGCTGAGATATAGCAGACTGGATAATAGCAGACTGCAGTATAGCAGACTGACATATATAGCAGACTGAGTTATAGCAGACTGACATATATAGCAGACTGAGTTATAGCAGACACATATATAGCAGACTGAGATATAGCATACTGGATAATAGCAGACTACAGTATAGCAGACTGAGATATAGCAGACTGAGATATAGCAGACTGAGTTCTAGAAGACGGAGGTATATAGCAGATGGATGTATAGCAGACAGTTATAGCAGACTGAGTTATAACAGACTGACATATATAGCAGACTGACATATATAGCAGACTGAGTTATAGCAGCCACGTATATAGCAGACGGAGGTATAGCAGACTGGGATATCAGACTGAGGTATAGCAGACTGAGTTATAGCAGACTGAGGTATAGCAGACTGAGTTATAGCAGACTGAGTTATAGAACACTGAGATATATATAGCAGACGTATATATAGCAAACAGTTATAGCAGATTGAGGTATAGCAGATTGAGATATATAGCAGACTGAATTATAGCAGACAGAGGTATAGGGCAGACTGAATATAGCAAACTGAGATTTAGCAGACTGGGAAATATAGGAGACAAAGGGTGAGTCCTTGGCCAGTCTCTCCACAGTGCTTATCTGTCCCATATCTGTGAGCAGGCCACTGAGGCCATCTCCCTTCTTCTTTCTCCCACTGTCACTCCTTCTGTCTACCCCTGTCTACCCGTCTCCTACTGTCTACCCCTGTCTACCTCTGTCTACCTCTGTCTCCCATCTCTCTCCCTCTTTCTACCTCTGTCTCCCATCTCTCTCCCTCTTTCTACCTCTGTCTCCCATCTCTCTCCCACTTTCTACTTCTGTCTCCCATCTCTCTTCCTCCTTCTACCTCTGTCTCCCATCTCTCTCCCTCTTTCTACCTCTGTCTCCCATCTCTCTCCCTCTTTCTCCCTCTGTCTTCCATCTCCCTCTCTCTGTCTCCCATCTCTCTCCCACTTTCTACTTCTGTCTCCCATCTCTCTTCCTCCTTCTACCTCTGTCTCCCATCTCTCTCCCTCTTTCTCCCTCTGTCTCCCATCTCCCTCTCTCTGTCTCCCATCTCTCTCCCTCTGTCTTTCAACCTCTCCCCATCTCTCTCCTCTTTCTACCTGTCTCCCTCTCAACCTCTGTCTCCCATCTCTCTCCCTCTGTCTACCTGTCTCCCTCTTCTCCCTCTTTCTCCCTCTGTCTCCCATCTCTCTGTCTCCCATCTCTCTCCCTTTCTGTCTATCCTGTCTCCCATCTCTCTCCCTCAACCTGTCTCCCATCTCCCTCTCTCTGTCTCCCATCTCTCTCCCTCTTTTCTGTCTCCCATCTGTCTCCCATCTCTCTCCCTCTTTCTACCTCTGTCTCCCATCTCCTCCCATCTCTCTCCCTCTGTCTCCCATCTCTCCCATCTCTCTCTTTCTCCCTCTGTCTATCCTCTGTCTCCCATCTCTCTTTCCCTTTCTCTACCTCTGTCTACCATCTCTCTCCCTCTTTCTACCTCTGTCTCCCATCTCTCTCCCTCTTTCTACCTCTGTCTCCCTCTCTCTCCCTCTCTCCCATCCTCCCTTTTCTACCTCTGTCTCCCATCTCTCTCTTTCTACCTCTGTCTCCCATCTCTCTCCCTCTTTCTACCTCTGTCTCCCATCTCTCTCCCTCTTTCTCCCCTCTGTCTCCCATCCTCTCCCTCTGTCTCCCATCTCTCTCCCTCTTTCTCCCTCTGTCTCCCTACCTCTGTCTCCCATCTCTCCCTCTCTGTCTCCATCTCTTCTTTCTACCTCTGTCTCCCATCTCTCTCCCTCTTTCTACCCATCTCTGTCTCCCATCTCTCTCCCTCTGTCTCCCATCTCTCTCCCTCTTTCCACCTCTGTCTCCCCATCTCTCTCTCCCTCTTTCTCCCTCTGTCTCCCATCTGTCTCCATCTTTCTACCTCTGTCTCCATCTCTCTCCCTCTTTCTCCTCTGTCTACCATCTGTCTCCCATCTCTCTCTTTCTACCTCTATCTCCCATCTCTCTCCTCTTTCTCTCTGTCTCCCATCTCTCTCCCTCTGTCTCCCATCTCTCTCCCTTTTTCTACCTCTGTCTCCCATCTCTCTCCCTCTTTCTACCTCTATCTCCCATCTCTCTCCCTCTTTCTACCTCTGTCTCCCATCTCTCTCCCTCTGTCTCCCATCTCTCTCCCTTTTTCTACCTCTGTCTCCCATCTCTCTCCCTCTTTCTACCTCTGTCTCCCATCTCTCTCCCTCTTTCTCCCTCTGTCTCCCATCTCTCTCCCTCTTTCTACCTCTGTCTCCCATCTCTCTCCCTCTTTCTACCTCTGTCTACCATCTCTCTCCCTCTTTCTACCTCTGTCTCCCATCTCTCTCCCTCTTTCTACCTCTGTCTCCCATCTCTCTCCCTCTGTCTCCCATCTCTCTCCCTCTTTCCACCTCTGTCTCCCATCTCTCTCCCTCTTTCTCCCTCTGTCTCCCATCTCTCTCCCTCTTTCTACCTCTATCTACCATCTCTCTCCCTCTTTCTACCTCTATCTACCATCTCTCTCCCTCTTTCTCCCTCTGTCTCCCATCTCTCTCCCTCTTTCTACCTCTGTCTCCCATCTCTCTCCCTCTGTCTCCCATCTCTCTCCCTCTTTCCACCTCTGTCTCCCATCTCTCTCCCTCTTTCTACCTCTGTCTCCCATCTCTCTCCCTCTTTCTACCTCTGTCTCCCATCTCTCTCCCTCTTTCTACCTCTGTCTCCCATCTCTCTCCCTCTGTCTCCCATCTCTCTCCCTTTTTCTACCTCTGTCTCCCATCTCTCCCTCTTTCTACCTCTGTCTACCATCTCTCTCCCTCTTTCTACCTCTGTCTACCATCTCTCTCCCTCTTTCTACCTCTATCTCCCATCTCTCTCCCTCTTTCTACCTCTGTCTCCCATCTCTCTCCCTCTGTCTCCCATCTCTCTCCCTTTTTCTACCTCTGTCTCCCATCTCTCTTCCTCTTTCTACCTCTGTCTACCATCTCTCTCCCTCTTTCTACCTCTGTCTACCATCTCTCTCCCTCTTTCTACCTCTATCTCCCATCTCTCTCCCTCTTTCTACCTCTGTCTCCCATCTCTCTCCCTCTGTCTCCCATCTCTCTCCCTTTTTCTACCTCTGTCTCCCATCTCTCTCCCTCTTTCTACCTCTGTCTCCCATCTCTCTCCCTCTTTCTACCTCTGTCTCCCATCTCCATCCCTCTGTCTCCCATCTCCCTCCCTCTGTCTCCCATCTCCCTCCCTCTGTCTCCCATCTCCATCCCTCTGTCTCCCTGTCAGGTGGAAGATGAAGGGGGATGGATAATCAGACTGGGTTATGACAGCAGAATGAGTCAGATGCAGGTAAAGAATCACATCCTCCCTCTGTCAAATGGCCCTACCTGCCTTCCTTCCTCCAGTAGACCTAAAGGGAGACCACCCAGGTTCTGTGCCCAGCTGGAATGCACCGTTCCTGGGTAGAGGAGGGGAGGCTATGTACCGGGGAGATGACAGAGGGGTTGAAAGCTGTGTGAGGGGAGAATGTGTGGTGTGCCACACAGATATGATGTATGTTGTGACCCCGCCGTGAACCCTCTCTACACACCATCCAGTCTCCTGTTCCCCTGAAATCAGACCTCAGGGAGCAGAGCGTGCAAGTCAGGGCCGGTTCCAGGCATAAGAGGTCGCTAGGGCCCCCCCACAAAAAAAAAACAACTCAGTAACTTACTGTTGAGAGTTAGAATAGTAGAATACAGGTGTAAGTTCAACTTTTGGTTGTTCATCAGCAGTTGTTATTTTGTTTTGTCAGTCACTGACAATCACTCAATTAGCCATGTCAGTTAACAACTTTTAGACTGGTAAGTTAGTCTAGCTAGTTATCTTAACATGTAGTAATCATGGCGGAATACCGACCAGGCACACAGGGCACATGCCCCGGGAGGCCTGTCCTCCAGAGGGCCCTCATTCATTATATTAGTCACTCTCATTCAGATATCTGTCACGTTCTTCGTACGAAGGAGACCAAGGTGCAGCGTGGGATATGTACGATCTTCTTCTTTATTTAATGAACACTGAACAAACTAGCAAAACAACAAAACGAACCGTGAAGCTAATATGAATAGTGCAGACAGGCAACTAAACATGGAACAAGATCCCACAAACACCAAAGGGGAAATGGCTACATAAATATGATCCCCAATCAGAGACAACAATAAACAGCTGCCTCTGATTGGGAACCATATCAGGCCACCATAAACATACAAATAAATACCTAGACCTACAAAACCCTAGATATACAAAACCCTAGACAATACTAAACCCTAGACAATACAAACCCCTAGACTATACAAAACCCTAGACAATACTAAACCCTAGACAATACAAAACCCTAGACAATACAAAACCCCTAGATATACAAAACCCTAGACAATACTAAACCCTAGACCTACAAAACCCTAGACATACAAAACCCTAGACATACAAAACCCTAGACATACAAAACCCTAGACAATACAAAAACTAGCGTATCCACCCTAGTCACACCCTGACCTAACCAAAATATAAAAGAAAACAGAGATATCTCAGGTCAGGGTGTGACAATATCATTAATATGGCATCAGTTATGGAAATTAGCTTAATGTGTTTGTGTGTGTGAGAGTGTGTGTGTGTGTGTCTGTGAGAGTGTGTGTGTGTGTGTGTGTGTTAGTGTGTGTGTGTGTGTGTGTGTGTGTGTGTGTGTGTGTGTGTGTGTGTGTGTGTGTGTGTGTGTGTGTGTGTGTGTGTGTGTGTGTGTGTGTGTGTGTGTGTGCACGTGCGTGTGTGTGTGCACGTGCGTGTGTGTGTGTGTGTGTGCGTGTGTGTGTGTGTGTGTGTGTGTGTGTGTGTGTGTGTGTGTGTGTGTGTGTGTTAGTGTGTGTGTGTGTGTCTGTGTGTGTGTGTGTGTGTGTGTGTGTGTGTGTGTGTGTGTGTGTGTGTGTGTGTGTGTGTGTGTGTGTGTGCGTGTGTGTGTGTGTGTGTGTGCGTGTGAGAGTGTGTGTGAGAGTGTGTGTGTCTGTGTGTGTGTGTGTCTGTGTGTCTGTGTGTGTGTGTGTGTGTGCACGTGCGTGTGTGTGTGCGTGTGTGTGTGTGTGTGTGTGTGTGTGTGTGTGTGTGTGTGTGTGTGTGTGTCTGTGTGCACGTGCGTGCGTGCGTGTGTGTGTGTGTGAGAGTGTGTGTCTGTGTGTGTGTGTGTCTGTGTGCGCGTGCGTGTGTGTGCACGTGCGTGCGTGTGTGTGCACGTGCGTGCGTGCGTGTGCACGTACACGCGTTTCTCCGCTGCACACTGGCCCGGTTGCCAGCAGCATCCCGTGAGATGAGGAATAATAATCAAATGGATATCATACGCTCACAGCGGGGAGCAATAACCTCATTATTATTCTGACGGTAGCCAAACGGCTTCCTGTCAGCGAAGCGGTTATTTATTGCACCTTGCGTGCCAACCGTGGGGCACAAACCCTCTGTCTTTTAACCACTATAATTGGCTTCAAGCTGTTTCAGCGCGGAGACAGATGCGCTCGCTTTGTAGAAGAATCTGGAACTAACCATTTCTTAGTTCACCTTCAGTTAGAGGCAGATGATGATATGGCCAAGTATACAACATGATGTCCAGCAAAACATGTCTGGAGAAAAAAATATACTAAAGTTTACCAACATTGGAACCAGTGTTGAGAACGGGCTCGAACAACTGAAAATATGGAATAAAAACACGTTTACCAAGCACAGGAGGCTGGTGACACCTTTAATAATAACTGAGAATCAGTGGAATGGCTAAAACGTGGTAACAACTGAACCGGAATCAGTGGAATGGTATAAAACACGTAGTTTATTGATAATAACTGAACCGGAATCAGTGGAATGGTATAAAACACACGGTTTATTGATAATAACTGAACCGGAATCAGTGGAATGGTATAAAACACGTAGTTTA
Source organism: Oncorhynchus gorbuscha (assembly GCF_021184085.1). NCBI lineage: Eukaryota > Metazoa > Chordata > Actinopteri > Salmoniformes > Salmonidae > Oncorhynchus > Oncorhynchus gorbuscha. Next base: position 7,228,509 of record NC_060187.1, on the reverse strand, counting down.
TTGATAATAACTGAACCGGAATCAGTGGAATGGTATAAAACACATGGTTTATGATAATAACTGAACCGGAATCAGTGGAATGGTATAAAACACATGGTTTATGATAATAACTGAACCGGAATCAGTGGAATGGTATAAAACACATGGTTTATGATAATAACTGAACCGGAATCAGTGGAATGGTATAAAACACATGGTTTATGATAATAACTGAACCGGAATCAGTGGAATGGTATAAAACACATGGTTTATGATAATAACTGAACCGGAATCAGTGGAATGGTATAAAACACATGGTTTATGATAATAACTGAACCGGAATCAGTGGAATGGTATAAAACACATCAAACACATGGTTTTAATTGGCTCCTTTCCAGCCATTATCATGAGCCGTTCTCAGCAGCCTCCACTGTTACCAAGCTACCAATTGCTTCACATTGGAAGAATCTAAGCTACGCTAAAGCTACCTTTATGGAAAATATAGATTACTGAACGTTACTTACTTTGAAAAATGATGATCATATCTTGGTCTGAAATGTTAACCTGGTCTCAGAGCATTTCGCATAACTTGTTAAATACACTCCATTTTGTATGATATGTTACGTTTTTGTATGGTATGGATTAATTTGGGGGATGTCCATCACACATTTCGCATGATATGTTATGAATTACAATCCGTACTTTACGTTACGAATGAACAAAACGTACCATATATTATGATCATGCAAAACGTATGATATGTTATGAATTACAATTTGTTGTGGTTAATTTAAGCTAAGTGGCTAACGCTAACATTAGCTAGCTGGCTAATGTTAGCTTGGCTAACGGTTAGGGTTAAGGTTCGGGTTAAGGTTAAGGTTAGGAGTTAGGTTAAAGATGTAAGGTTAGGGTTAATGTTAGGGTTAGCTACCATGCTAAGTAGCTAAAAAGTAGTTGAAAAGTTGCGAATTAGCTAAAGTGGTCCGTGATGAGAATCGAACACACCTTTGGGTTGCCAGACGTTTGCGTTATACACCCATCCATCCACCCCGACCAATCGCCTTCCTTTTGTTTTTACCTTTAGTAACCATCTGTCTCATGTAACCATACCAAATGTAACATATCAAACTCATTTGAGTGTCCAGGATTTACGTTACCTGTTTACGTTTAATCTATGAGACCAGGCTGGGAATGTCATAGACTACAAATTGGCAGGATAGATCACTCTGATGTCAGAATGTGTCATTTAGCCTATTAAACACAAAAGCTGTGTTTCAATTGAGAATTAGGCAAGGTCTGATGCAAAAATATATATATATATATATATTGCCTACTTCAAACATATTTTATTTTTGTTTGGTGCAAATGTAGTGTGTTGTTCCAGCAGTTAGCTACATCACTACAAAGTATTCAACTACTGAAAACACTACCAAGATTTAAATTTAGTTCAACTGCCAACAAGCTAATGTAGTTAAATTACTAGTTAAACTACATGCAGTTTACTACCCCCCAACACTGATTAAAACTCATATTGTGATCAGTTAAGTGCCTCATGTCAAGGCTTTCCAAAGGCCCAAACAATTCTTTATAAATACTACAAAATAATGGTTGTATTGCTCCTAGCTTGCTAATATCCCCAAATTACCTAACAGTGTCATATTTAAGGGTTATGTTGGCTTGTTCAAGAGAGCATTCCGTTTCAGTCCACATTATGAAATAGATGGAGTTGGAAGGGAGTTGACTCCAACCCTGACAATACTATCAATGTTTAGATGATGGATCACCTGTCAGACAGGCAGGACACTACATGCCAGGTTGACACCTTGTGGTCACCTAGCAACCCTCCAGCCTCCAGAGAGAGCGGGGTTAGAAAGGGGTGAGATGGGCAGGGGGAGACAGCGACGTGAGAGACTGATCAACAACTACAGGAAGTGTCTGGTTGGAGTCATTACAGCTAAAAGGGGGCACAACCAGTTATTGAGAGTAAAGGGGAATTACTTTTCACACAGGGGAATTGGGTCTGGCACAATTGTGTTAATTAAATAAATAAAATAAGTATATATATATTGTTTTGTTTTGTTATTCTTAAAAATAAAATACTTTTTTTTACAGCACTGCACATTCTGCGCATTCTATTGATCTCAATATATTGAATTCAACATTTGTCCAAGTGAACATGATGAGAAACATAGAAAGCCATGAGTTTGACTACAAGCTACATTCAGATATGGGATCTTCATTTGATCAGCCTGTTGTCGCTGAGAATTTTCCTGCGCTGCAGGATGGACATAAATTCACTGAAAACCACTAACACACTATTATATTAACATTATTGCACTGTAATGTAGCCCCATTTCGGCCAGCTAATGGCCTAACCACCGATCAAGCAACATTACATCACGAAAAGTGTGAATGGATTAAATGTTCAAATCCTGTTGATTATTTTTCTGTGACAATACGGGTCAAATTAAAATCCTACACATCTAACATCCATTAAAAAGGAGAAATATGCAGAAATCACTCCGCCATTTTCTAGTTGCTAAAATTCAAATAGTTTTCCTAATTTACACAAAACAGAGTGTAGAGAATCATTGTACCATTTAAATCGCTGTGAAATATATTTTCAATCACCCAGAAATATAGCATTTTCAGCTGTTTGAAGCTGGTGTACAAAAACCAGAAAGTAAAAGATGCCAAAAACTAAATTTAAGAATGGGAAGCATAGAAATAGTATACATAGAACAGATATAACAGCTTCTTAGACTTATTTTCAATAATTACATGTCTATAACTCACATTTCTACGTGAATCTGGTCGGGTCGCCCAAAAGTTATATATTTTTAGCTTTAACAGCCCATACACAAAAATAGGTATAGAAGGAACAGTGATGGCTTTAAATACATTGAAAGCAATTAACTCGTTATACAAAACCTTGTTTTACAGTACAATGTCATTAAGCACATTATTTTTTAAGAATTTTCAAAAGCAGGGTTCTCTCTTTCCTCCCATAACGAGTTATCAAAGTGGAAGTCACCTGTGACGGACCAGAAACAGGGATTATTATTATGGAACGGGCTTTAACTATACTTACATACTACTACAACAGTACTACACTTATATACTAATACTACTATAGTACTATAGTACCACTGCTTCTAACACAGGAAGGCCTAACACAGTAAGACATTATAGATGAAAGAAAGATGACCCGTTTGGAATAGTATCACACGCAATACATTTCCTCCCCAAGCTCTGGTGCAATAGCTTGGTGACGAGGTTACACATACAATATGAAATACATGTCTTTAATTCATTTCTCTTACCTTTCTTGCGGAGCTTCTTTGCGGCCAGCATGCCCAGACCCAGCAGTAGTAACAGCCCGGCAGCAGAGGCAGCTCCCACCACTGCATAGACCAGCATCCTAGAGGACTCTTTAACGCAACAACCACAGTCATTATCCCTGACTCTATAGAACAACCAGTCACTATCTCTGACTCTATAGAACAACCAGTCACTATCTCTGACTCTATAGAACAACCAGTCACTATCTCTGACTCTATAGAACAACCAGTCACTATCTCTGACTCTATAGAACAACCAGTCACTATCCCTGACTCTATAGAACAACCAGTCACTATCTCTGACTCTATAGAACAACCAGTCACTATCCCTGACTCTATAGAACAACCAGTCACTATCTCTGACTCTATAGAACAACCAGTCACTATCCCTGACTCTATAGAACAACCAGTCACTATCCCTGACTCTATAGAACAACCAGTCCCTATCCCTGACTCTATAGAACAACCAGTCACTATCTCTGACTCTATAGAACAACCCGTCCAACCCGTCATCCCTGACTCTATAGAACAACCAACCAGTCCCTATCCCTGACTCTATAGAACAACCCGTCACTATCCCTGACTCTATAGAACAACCAGTCCCTATCCCTGACTCTATAGAACAACCAGTCACTATCTCTGACTCTATAGAACAACCAGTCACTATCTCTGACTCTATAGAACAACCAGTCACTATCTCTGACTCTATAGAACAACCAGTCGCTATCTCTGACTCTATAGAACAACCAGTCACTATCTCTGACTCTATAGAACAACCAGTCACTATCCCTGACTCTATAGAACAACCAGTCCCTATCCCTGACTCTATAGAACAACCAGTCCCTATCCCTGACTCTATAGAACTACCAGTCCCTATCCCTGACTCTATAGAACAACCAGTCACTATCTCTGACTCTATAGAACAACCAGTCACTATCTCTGACTCTATAGAACAACCAGTCACTATCTCTGACTCTATAGAACAACCAGTCACTATCCCTGACTCTATAGAACAACCAGTCCCTATCCCTGACTCTATAGAACTACCAGTCCCTATCCCTGACTCTATAGAACAACCAGTCACTATCTCTGACTCTATAGAACAACCAGTCACTATCTCTGACTCTATAGAACAACCCGTCACTATCTCTGACTCTATAGAACAACCCGTCACTATCCCTGACTCTATAGAACAACCAGTCCCTATCCCTGACTCTATAGAACAACCAGTCCCTATCCCTGACTCTATAGAACAACCAGTCACTATCTCTGACTCTATAGAACAACCAGTCACTATCTCTGACTCTATAGAACAACCCGTCACTATCTCTGACTCTATAGAACAACCCGTCACTATCCCTGACTCTGTAGAACAACCAATCACTATCTCCCTGACTCTGTAGAACAACCAATCACTATCTCTGACTCTATAGAACAACCAATCACTATCTCTGACTCTGTAGAACAACCAATCACTATCTCTGACTCTATAGAACAACCAATCACTATCTCTGACTCTGTAGAACAACCAATCACTATCTCTGACTCTATAGAACAACCAGTCGCTATCTCTGACTCTATAGAACAACCAGTCGCTATCTCTGACTCTATAGAACAACCAGTCACTATCCCTGACTCTATAGAACAACCAATCGCTATCTCTGACTCTGTAGAACAACCAATCACTATCTCTGACTCTGTAGAACAACCAATCACTATCTCTGACTCTGTAGAACAACCAATCACTATCTCTGACTCTGTAGAACAACCAATCACTATCTCTGACTCTGTAGAACAACCAATCACTATCTCTGACTCTGTAGAACAACCAATCACTATCTCTGACTCTGTAGAACAACCAATCACTATCTCTGACTCTGTAGAACAACCAATCACTATCTCTGACTCTGTAGAACAACCACAGTCACCACAGGGTCAGAACAGAGCAGATAAGAGGTCAAGAGGTCACCCTGTAAGGACGGATGCTATGCTGTAGTTGCATGAAATGAAAAAAAATCAGGGGAAATTATGATTTGACCTAATGTACTACTATTCAATTGAATTCAGTGTATATAATATTTAATGTAAACAAATAGTCAGTACAACCTTGGACAGAGTTGATGTTTCTTTGGCAAGAGGGCACGAGGTCACTCCATTGTCCCTCTGAGGTGCAGGATAGCTCTTCTGTTCCGTTCAGATAGTAACCTTTGCTGCAGGTGAAGAGGCACAGAGAGCTGAAGCTAAACTCCCCTAGGTAGTGTGAGCAGTTCATGAAGGGTCCCTGGGTTGATGGTGGGGTTGAGGATGGAGTGGGTGGTAGAGATGGCTGTCTGGGCAATAGGTTCTCACACTGGACCACTGTAGGGGTTAAATCAAACAATCAATCAATTAATGAAGAATATTTGTATATATCCCTCACTCACTTTGACAGGGCGGCAAGTCTGTCAAGGTGAGTCTGTCAAGTCTTTTATTTGATTTACCTTTATTTAACTAGGCAAGTCAGTTAAAAACAAATTCTTATTAACAATGACGGTCGACCCCGGTCAAATCCTAACCCGGACGATGCTGGCCCTATGGGACTCCCAATCCCGGCTGGTTGTGATACAGCCTGGAATCAAACCAGGGTCTGTAGTGACACCTCTAGCACTGCGATGCAGTGCCTTAGACCGCTGCGCCACTCGGGAGCCCCTCATGCCAGATATACTGTTTCTAATCCTTCGGCTAACCACAATAGTTTAGGTTCTCCGTTCCAACCCTGGATTTATTCAGTGAGGTGAAACAATTCAGAATGTTCTAGATAGAAATGAAGTGAATAGATCTGACAGAGTTCCAAATCATACTTGACAATCACATCTGTTCTACACCACACATTTCTACCTAAACACCCCTGGTATTACCCTGAAAGACAGGAAGGGCGTGGCTCCAGTAACCCAGTGAGTAGCAATGGGTGGAGTTAGTTCCTACCAGAACAAAACCCTTCTCACACTCCAGGGTACAGGTGGAGCCATAGCTGAACTCATTCATAATGTATTCGTTTTGAATAAATAATGGTCCTTATCACATTGAAACTCCCTCTAGTTGTCTTGGTTTAGCTCACGTTCACATGCAGGTGTGTGGTTGGTCCATTGTCCAGTAGATAAACAGGTGAGGTTGGTGTCTCCTCTCAGCAGGTAGCCCTCCTCACAGGAGAACCCACAGGAGGAGGTGAAGGAGGAAGCCCCCAGGGGGTCCACACAGGACATGTTCCCCATGGCAGGAGGGGACAGGGTGCCACACCTCACCACTGTAGTAGGCAGGTTGGGGAATAAGAAATGACATGCAATCGGAATAGAAAAACACTAACTATTCAATTACGTTACCAGCAAAAATATTATAATCAGATTACAGACACTGTCACGCCCTGACCATAGAGAGCTGTTTATTCTCTGTTGGTTGGGGCGTGATAGTGACAAGGGTGGGTCATCTAGGTGATTGATGGTTTATGTTGGCCTGATATGGCTCCCAATCAGAGACATCTGTTTATCGTTGTCTCTGATTGGGGATCATATTTAGGCAGCCGATCCCTCATTGTGCTTTGTGGGATCTTGTCTACAGATAGTTGCCTGTGTGCACACCAGTAGCTTCATGTTTAGTTTGTGCTTGTTAGGTTAGTTTTGTTTGGTGAGTTTCTATTAATTAAAATATGTGGAACTCTACGCACGCTGCGCATTGGTCCAATCGTTTTCGACGAGCGTGACAGAAGATCCCACCAACAACGGACCAATCAGCGTGCCCGGGAGATAATGGCATCCTGGTCTGTGGAGGAGATTAGGGAGAGAGCATCCTGGACTTGGGACGACATAATAGCAGGAGAGAAGAGCTGGCCATGGAGGCAGGTGGAAGCAACGAAGGAGGGACAGCGACGAAGTCGGGGAGGAAGGCCACAGAAACCCCAAGAACATTTTTGGAGCAGTCGGCCGTGCCGAGGAGTGAACCAAAGCCAGTCTGGGAGAAGAAGGAAAATTTGGAGGAGAGAGAAATGGGAGAGTTGTTGGTGGAGGATGTACAGATTTGGAATGAAGGAAGGTGTTGTCAGTTTGGTGTCACTTGAATCAGCTGCCCGTACTTGTCCTGAGAAGTTTATTAAAGTTCCGGAACAATTGATGCCGGCTATACACACCAGGTTTCCAGTGCACCTTCACAACCCAGTGTGTCCTATGCCAACTCCTCGCACTCTCCCTCAGGTGTGCTTTCCCAGTCAGGTGTGCCCTGATCCTGCTCCTCGCACTCTCCCTGAGGTGCGTGTCATCAGCCCGGTACCACCTGTACCGGTCCCACGCGCCTCCAGTGCGCCTCCACAGTCCAGAGCTTCCTGCAACAGTTCCCAGTACTGAACCTCCAACGACGGTTCCCAGTACTGAACCTCCAACGAAGGTTCCCCGTCCGGAACCTCCAACGACGGTTCCCAGTCCGGAACCTCCAATGACGGTTCCCAGTACTGAACCTCCAACGACGGTTCCCAGTACTGAACCTCCAACAACGGTTCCCAGTCCGGTTCCTCCAACGACGGTTCCCAGTCCTGAACCTCCAACGACGGTTCCCAGTCCGGAACCTCCAACGACGGTTCCCAGTCCGGTTCCTCCAATGACGGTTCCCAGTACTGAACCTCCAACGACGGTTCCCAGTCCGGAACCTCCAACGACGGTTCCCAGTCCGGAACCTCCAACGACGGTTCCCAGTACTGAACCTCCAACGACGGTTCCCAGTACTGAACCTCCAACGACGGTTCCCAGTCCGGAACCTCCAACGACGGTTCCCAGTCCGGAACCTCCAATGACGGTTCCCAGTACTGAACCTCCAACGACGGTTCCCAGTCCGGTTCCTCCAACGACGGTTCCCAGTCCGGAACCTCCAATGACGGTTCCCAGTACTGAACCTCCAACGACGGTTCCCAGTCCGGTTCCTCCAACGACGGTTCCCAGTCCGGTTCCTCCAACGACGGTTCCCAGTCCGGTTCCTCCAACGACGGTTCCCAGTCCGGTTCCTCCAACGACGGTTCCCAGTCCGGTTCCTCCGGCGAGGATCCCCGGTCCAGAGCTTCCGGCGATGATCCCCGCACCAGAGCCGCAGGAAGACGTCGTATCTGCGAGCGGAGTGGGTACTTCACCCCGCACTGGAGTCGCCCCTGACGGTAGATGCCCTCCCGGACCCTCCCCTATTGAGTCAGGTTTTGCGGCCAGAGTCCACACCTTTGGGGGGGGGGGGGTACTGTCACTCTCTGACCATAGAGAGCTGTTTATTCTCTGTTAGTTGGGGCGTGATAGTGACAAGGGTGGGTCATCTAGGTGATTAATGGTTTATGTTGGCCTGGTATGGCTCCCAATCAGAGACAGCTGTTTATCATTGTCTCTGATTGGGGATCATATTTAGGCAGCCATTTCCTCATTGTGCATTGTGGGATCTTGTCTACAGATAGTTGCCTGTGTGCACACCAGTAGCTTCACGTTTAGTTTGTGCTTGTTTGTTTTGTTTGAGTTTCTATTAATTAAAATATATGGGACTCTACGCACGCAGCGCCTTGGTCCAATCATTTCGACGAGATTGATAGACACTGTATTTTCAAAAACTAGATGATTACTTTAAAAGGCATAAATGTTTTCCAAAAAATACATTTAAACACATTTCTGTTTTCGCAATGACATTCAATTCAGCATTGAAAAAAGGCGCAAGTTTGTTTGTTCTTCCTGAGTGAGTCTGACCACAAGTCAGAGACCTCTAATAGCACACCAAATGATTGCCACCAATCAGACCTCTATGACGACACACCAAACGATGACCACCAATCAGAGACCTCTATGATGACACACCAAACGATCACCTCAAGTCAGAGACCACTATGATGACACACCAAATAATGGCAACCAATCAGAGTCCTCTATGATGACACACCAAACGATGACCACCAATCAGAGACCTCTATGATGACACACCTAATGATGACCACCAATCAGACACCTCTATGATGACACACCAAACGATGATCAATCACCAATCAGAGACCTCTATGATGACACACAAAACGATGACCACCAATCAGAGACCTCTATGATGACACACTAAACGATGACCACCAATCAGAGACCTCTATGATGACACACCAAACAATGACCACCAATCAGAGACCTCTATGATGACACACCAAACGATGACCACCAATCAGAGACCTCTATGATGACACACCAAACGATGACCACCAATCAGAGACCTCTATGATGACACACCAAACGATGACCACCAATCAGAGACCTCTATGATGACACACCAAAAGATGACCACCAATCAGAGACCTCTATGATGACACACCAAACGATGACCACCAATCAGAGACCTCTATGATGACACACCTAATGATGACCACCAATCAGAGACCTCTATGATGACACACCAAATGATGACCACCAATCAGAGACCTCTATGATGACACACCTAATGTGTTTGATGGATCCTTTTTGTCCTCTTCTAATGCCTCTTAAGTGGAAAGTCATCCAAAAGTATCCGAAATAAATCTGATTTTGTTACTGCTGTTGGATAATCAACACGTTACTGATTACAATTTTGTCCAGGTAACTAGTAACTAACAGATTGCATTTACAAAGTAACCTACAAAACCCTGGTAACAGGATATAGATAAGAGAAGACGCAGAGAAACACACCACATTCACATCCTGATCTATAGAAAGCTAAATGAATAGTAATGCTGTCAGAAACGTACCTCTGTAACAATATATATTTTGACTAAATGTGCATTATGAGAATAATCTGTCCCTATTACTTATTTAAAAAGCTTCATTCTCAGCCCAGTAGATGGGGGTATGTATCCAGCATGGTTTGAAGATGTGGTGAGTTACCCAGACAGAGGGGGGCTCTCCTGCTCCATGTGCCCAGGGAGGTGCACTCTGTATCAGCCAACCCGTTCAGCAGGAACCCCTCCTCACAGGAGAACAGACACTGGGACCCGTAGTGGAACTGACCATGGAGGTCAGAGCAGTTCAGGGAGCCGTGCGGGGGAGAGGTTAAGATGTCGCACTGCTGAGCTGGAGGGGCACAGAGAGAAGTCGGTTATGAGTGACACCAGACACATTCTGTGAATCCTTTACTTATCCAATAGCACATTGACTAAACACAAGTCATTTTAGGCTTCTACATTGGAACCCTGGGGGTTCAGAGAGAAATCTATATGAATAATTCTGATCTGACACAATTTCCAACAATAGATGACAGACAGACTATGTTTCTAGGTTGGAAAATAACAAAGGTTTTACTAAATGACAGAGAGAAAATGGTTCTAGGTTGAAGATAAATGGTTAAGACAAGGATTCTAATATCCCAGAACTCTTTGCATAAATGAGGAAGAACTCTAAACTAATGAACCAGTGATGCTGCTCAGCACTGGTTCCATGAATCTGTTAATTTTCTAAAGCTTCCACATGGAATAATTACATATTCCTAACCTGGGTATCTTCAACCAAGCTATGGTTTGAACTAGGATGTGGTGAGTTACCGAGACAGAGGGGGGCTCTCCTGCTCCATGTGCCCAGGGAGGTGCACTCTGTATCAGCCAACCCGTTCAGCAGGAACCCCTCCTCACAGGAGAACAGACACTGGGACCCGTAGTGGAACTGACCATGGAGGCCAGAGCAGTTCATGGAGCCGTGCGGGGGAGAGGTTAAGATGTCGCACTGCTGAGCTGGAGGGATATAAAGAGGACACAGGTTGTGACACACAGGCCCAAGATAATCCTATTGTAATTACCCATTTATATTTATCTATTCCAATTATAATCTGATATTTTATTTACCTTTATTTAATTAGGAAAGTCAGTTAAAAGCAGTTTTATTTTCAATTGACTGTCTACCCCGGCCAAACCCTAACGATGCTGGGCCAATTATGCGCCGCCCTATGGGACTCCAAATTACGGCTGGTTGTGATGCAGCCTGGAATCTAACCAGAGTCTGTAGTGATGCTTCTAGCACTGAGATGCAGGGCCTTAGACCGCTGCGCCACTCGGGAGCCCCTCATGCCAGATATACTGTTTCTAATCCTTCAGCTAACCACAATAGTTTAGGTTCTCCGTTCCAACCCTGGATTTATTCAGTGAGGTGAAACAATTCAGAATGTTCTAGATAGAAATGAAGTGAATAGATCTGACATAGTTCCAAATCATACATGACAATCACATCTGTTCTACACCACACATTTCTACCTGAACAACCCTGGTATTACCCTGACAGACAGGAAGGGCGTGGCTCCAGTAACCCAGTGAGGAGCAATGGGTGGAGTTAGTTCCTACCAGAACAAAACCCTTCTCACACTCCAGGGTACAGGTGGAGCTCATAGCTGAAGTCATTCATAATGTATTCGTTTTGAATAAATAATGGTTCTTATCACATTAAAACTCCCTCTAGTTGTCTTGGTTTAGCTCACGTTCACATGCAGGTGTGTGGTTGGTCCATTGTCCAGTAGATAAACAGGTGAGGTTGGTGTCTCCTCTCAGCAGGTAGCCCTCCTCACAGGAGAACCCACAGGAGGAGGTGAAGGAGGAAGCCCCCAGGGGGTCCACACAGGACATGTTCCCCATGGCAGGAGGGGACAGGCGACCACACCTCACCACTGTAGTAGGCAGGATGGGGAATAAGAAATTACATGTAATCGGAATAGAAAAACACAAACTACTCAGTTACGTTACCAGCAAAAATATTATAATCAGATTACAGACACTGTACTTTTGAAAAACTAGATGATTACTTCTTGGAAAACTTTAAAAGTCATAAAGAATGTTTGCCAAAAAATACATTTAAACACCTTTCTGTTTTCTCAGTCACATTCAATTCAGCATTGAAAAAAGGCGCAAGTTTAAGTTTGTTTGTTCTTCCTGAGCGAGTCTGACCACAAGTCAGAGACCTCTATGATAGCACACCAAATGATGACCACCAATCAGAGACGTCTATGATGACACACCACATGATGACCACCAATCAGAGACCTCTATGATGACACACCAAACGATGAACACCAATCAGAGACCTCTATGGTGACACACCAAATGATGACCACCAATCAGAGACCTCTATGTTGACACACCAAATGATGACAACCAATATGAGACCTCTATGATGACACACCAAACAATGACCACCAATCAGAGACCTCTATGATGACACACCAAACGATGACCACCAATCAGAGACCTCTATGATGACACACCAAACGATGACCACGAATCAGAGACCTCTATGATGACACACCAAACGATGACCACCAATCAGAGACCTCTATGATGACACACCAAAGGATCACCACCATCACAGATATCTATGATGACACACCAAATGATGACCACCAATCAGAGACCTCTATGATGACACAACAAACGATGACCACCAATCAGAGACCTCTATGATGACACACCAAATGATGACCACCAATCAGAGACCTCTATGATGACACACCAAACAATGACCACCAATCAGAGATCTCTATGATGACACACCAAACGATGACCACCAATCAGAGACCTCTATGATGACACACCAAACGATGACCACCAATCAGAGACCTCTATGATGACACACCAAACGATGACCACCAATCAGAGACCTCTATGATGACACACCAAACGATGACCACCAATCAGAGACCTCTATGATGACACACCAAACGATGACCACCAATCAGAGACCTCTATGATGACACACCAAACGATGACCACCAATCAGAGACCTCTATGATGACACACCAAAACGATGACCACCAATCAGAGACCTCTATGATGACACACCAAATGATGACCACCAATCAGAGACCTCTATGATGACACACCAAATGATGACCACCAATCAGAGACCTCTATGATGACAAACCTAATGATGACCACCAATCAGAGACCTCTATGATGACACACCTAATGATGACCACCAATCAGAGACCTCTATGATGACACACCTAATGTGTTTGATGGATCCTTTTTGTCCTCTTCTAATGCCTCTTAAGTGGAAAGTCATCCAAAAGTATCCGAAATAAATCTGATTTTGTTACTGCTGTTGGATAATCAACACGTTACTGATTACAATTTTGTCCAGGTAACTAGTAACTAACAGATTGCATTTACAAAGTAACCTACAAAACCCTGGTAACAGGATATAGATAAGAGAAGACGCAGAGAAACACACCACATTCACATCCTGATCTATAGAAAGCTAAATGAATAGTAATGCTGTCAGAAACGTACCTCTGTAACAATATATATTTTGACTAAATGTGCATTATGAGAATAATCTGTCCCTATTACTTATTTAAAAAGCTTCATTCTCAGCCCAGTAGATGGGGGTATGTATCCAGCATGGTTTGAAGATGTGGTGAGTTACCCAGACAGAGGGGGGCTCTCCTGCTCCATGTGCCCAGGGAGGTGCACTCTGTATCAGCCAACCCGTTCAGCAGGAACCCCTCCTCACAGGAGAACAGACACTGGGACCCGTAGTGGAACTGACCATGGAGGCCAGAGCAGTTCATGGAGCCGTGCGGGGGAGAGGTTAAGATGTCGCACTGCTGAGCTGGAGGGGCACAGAGAGAAGTCGGATATGAGTGACACCAGACACATTCTGTGAATCCTTTACTTATCCAATAGCACATTGACTAAACACAAGTCATTTTAGGCTTCTACATTGGAACCCTGGGGGTTCAGAGAGAAATCTATATGAATACTTCTGATCTGACACAATTTCCAACAATAGATGACAGACAGACTATGTTTCTAGGTTGGAAAATAACAAAGGTTTTACTAAATGACAGAGAGAAAATGGTTCTAGGTTGAAGATAAATGGTTAAGACAAGGATTCTAATATCCCAGAACTCTTTGCATAAATGAGGAAGAACTCTAAACTAATGAACCAGTGATGCTGCTCAGCACTGGTTCCATGAATCTGTTAATTTTCTAAAGCTTCCACATGGAATCATTACATATTCCTAACCTGGGTATCTTCAACCAAGCTATGGTTTGAACTAGGATGTGGTGAGTTACCGAGACAGAGGGGGGCTCTCCTGCTCCATGTGCCCAGGGAGGTGCACTCTGTATCAGCCAACCCGTTCAGCAGGAACCCCTCCTCACAGGAGAACAGACACTGGGACCCGTAGTGGAACTGACCATGGAGGCCAGAGCAGTTCATGGAGCCGTGCGGGGGAGAGGTTAAGATGTCGCACTGCTGAGCTGGAGGGATATAAAGAGGACACAGGTTGTGACACACAGGCCCAAGATAATCCTATTGTAATTACCCATTTATATTTATCTATTCCAATTATAATCTGATATTTTATTTACCTTTATTTAATTAGGAAAGTCAGTTAAAAGCAGTTTTATTTTCAATTGACTGTCTACCCCGGCCAAACCCTAACGATGCTGGGCCAATTATGCGCCGCCCTATGGGACTCCAAATTACGGCTGGTTGTGATGCAGCCTGGAATCTAACCAGGGTCTGTAGTGATGCTTCTAGCACTGAGATGCAGTGCCTTAGACCGCTGCGCCACTCGGGAGCCCCTCATGCCAGATATACTGTTTCTAATCCTTCAGCTAACCACAATAGTTTAGGTTCTCCGTTCCAACCCTGGATTTATTCAGTGAGGTGAAACAATTCAGAATGTTCTAGATAGAAATGAAGTGAATAGATCTGACATAGTTCCAAATCATACTTGACAATCACATCTGTTCTACACCACACATTTCTACCTGAACAACCCTGGTATTACCCTGAAAGACAGGAAGGGCGTGGCTCCAGTAACCCAGTGAGGAGCAATGGGTGGAGTTAGTTCCTACCAGAACAAAACCCTTCTCACACTCCAGGGTACAGGTGGAGCTCATAGCTGAACTCATTCATAATGTATTCGTTTTGAATAAATAATGGTTCTTATCACATTAAAACTCCCTCTCGTTGTCTTGGTTTAGCTCACGTTCACATGCAGGTGTGTGGTTGGTCCATTGTCCAGTAGATAAACAGGTGAGGTTGGTGTCTCCTCTCAGCAGGTAGCCCTCCTCACAGGAGAACCCACAGGAGGAGGTGAAGGAGGAAGCCCCCAGGGGGTCCACACAGGACATGTTCGCCATGGCAGGAGGGGACAGGGGGCCACACCTCACCACTGTAGTAGGATACAGGTAAGATATTAAAAGATTATGATTGTGTTCCCCTATTCAGACGTTGTTGACGCCAGATCTTACAACGTAACAGCTAACCCAGTGCTTCCCAAACCTTTTTCATTCATGTCCCCTTTTCATCATTGGGGAACGTAACGCACCATGTGTTAGAGAGAAAGATTTTTACGTTTTAAAGGTGATTCCCTTCAGTTCTACACATTATGCCATGTCTTATGTATCAAACGTTACAGCAAAATATAAACATGATTAAAATACCTAGCTAAAAGCCTTAAGCTGCCATGGGCTTGTTGATCAACGGGACATTTCTGACAAGTTATACATAGGAACCACTTAGCTAATCACATATGTTATAGCAATCTGGTACCTGACGGCACAGTCGATGACGTGGCACACAACCATTGGTTGATGCATGTCTGAGCATGGGCACACGACCAAGGTAAGATAAGATTTATGGTCTGTTTCCACAGAACATCCACAGAAGTCACTGAGCTTATCAAGGCCAGTAGTCTTCCATAAGCTGACAATGTAATAATAAATAATAATTTATGCCATTTAGCAGACGCTTTTATCCAAAGCGACTTACAGTCATGTGTGCATACATTCTACGTATGGGTGGTCCCGGGGGATCGAACCCACTACCCTGGCGTTACAAGCGCCATGTTGATACAAGCATTGATCAAAGTATGTCATAAGTATTCATAACCATAGATATACAGTGCCTTCAGAAATGATTCAGACCCCTTGACTTTTCCACATTTTGTTACGTTACAGTCTTATTCTAAGTTTTTTTTCTTTTTTTTCGTCAATCTTTATTTTTTCATTTTACCTTTATTTAAGTAGGCAAGTCAGTTAAGAACAAATTCTTATTTTCAATGACGGCCTAGGAACAGTGGGTTAACTGCCTGTTCAGGGGCAGAACGACAGATTTGTACCTTGTCAGCTCGGGGATTCGAACTTTCGGTTACTAGTCCAACGCTCTAACCACTAGGCTACCCTGCCGCCCCAATCTACACACAATACCCCATCATGACAAAGAAAAAACAGGTTTAGAAATTTTTGCTGATTTATAAAAAATTTAAAAACTGAAATATCACATTTACAAAAGTATTCAGACCCTTTACTCAGTACTTTGTTGAAGCCCCTTTGGCAGCGATTACAGACTCGTCTTCTTGGGTATGACGCTACAAGCTTGGCACACCTGTATTTGGGGAGTTTCTCTCATTCTTTGCAGATCCTCTCAAGCTCTGTCAGGTTGGATGGGGAGCGTTGCTGCACAGCTATTTTCAGGTCTCTCTAGAGATGTTCGATCGGGCTCAAGTCCGGGCTTTGGCTGGGCCACTCAAGGACATTCAGAGACTTGTGCCGAAGCCACTCCTGCTTTGTCTTGGCTGTGTTTAGGGTCGTTGTCCTGTTGGAAGGTAAACGTCGCCCCAGTCTGAGGTCCTGAGCGATCTGGAGCACGTTTTCATCAAGGATCTCTCTGTACTTTGCTCTGTTCATCTTTCCTTCGATCCTGACTAGTCTCCAAGTCCTTGCCGCTGAGAAACATCCCCACAGCATGATGCTGCCACCACCATGCTTCACCGTAGGGATGGTGTCAAGTTTCTCCCAGACGTTACGCTTGGCATTCAGGCAAAATAGTTCAATCTTGGTTTTATCAGACCAGAGAATATTTTTCTATTGGTTTGAGAGTCTTTAGGTGCCTTTTGGCAAACTCCAAGTGGGCTGTCATGTGCCTTTTACTGAGGAGTGGCTTCCGTCTGGCCACTCTACCATAAAGGCCTGATTGGTGCAGTGCTGCAGAGATGGTTGTCCTTCTGGAAATTTACCACAGGTGGACTCCAATATATTTTATTTTTGACCTCTATTTAACCTTTATTTAAGCAATCAAAGTTGTAGAACACCTCAAGGATGATCAATGGAAACAGGATGCACCTGAGCTCAATTTCAAGTCTCATAGCAAAGGGTCTGAATACTGATGTAAATCAGGTATTTCAGTTTTTTTTTATACATTTGCTTAAAATGAAGGAAAAAATGTTTAGTTTTGTCATAATGAGGTATTGTGTCGTAATGGGTTATTGTGTCATAATGGGGTATTGTGTCATAATGGGGTATTGTGTCATAATGGGGTATTGTGTCATAATGAGGTATTGTGTCATAATGGGGTATTGTGTCATAATGGGGTATTGTGTCATAATGGGGTATTGTGTCATAATGGGGTATTGTGTCATAATGATGTATTGTGTCGTAATGGGGTATTGTGTCAAAGAGGTAGTGTGTCATAAAGAGGTAGTGTGTCATAAAGAGGTATTGTGTCAAAGAGGTATTGTGTCATAAAGAGGTATTGTGTCATAATGGGGTATTGTGTCATAATGGGGTATTGTGTCATAATGGGGTATTGTGTCATAATGGGGTATTGTGTCATAATGGGGTATTGCATGCCCATGATTGGCAATCATTTTCAGCTATCGTATGGCATTCAAATGTTGCTCCACTTTTATCAAGAGGCCCAATGTGTAACATGAAAACACACCCCACATGATGATGATGGATTCATGTACTCGTGGTTTTCTCCATACCCTAGTCCTCCCATCAAATAAAATGTATTTATATAGCCCTTCGTACATCAGCTGATATCTCAAAGTGCTGTACAGAAACCCAGCCTAAAACCCCAAACAGCAAGCAATGCAGGTGTAGAAGCACGGTGGCTAGGAAAAACTCCCTAGAAAGGTCAAAACCTAGGAAGAAACCTAGAGAGGAACCAGGCTATGTGGGGTAGCCAGTCCTCTTCTGGCTGTGCCGGGTGGAGATTATAACAGAACATGGCCAAGATGTTCATCAACGTGACACAGCAGGAACCCGGGATTCATCAGACCAGGCAACGTTTTTACATTCTACTGTGTGTTATGTTTTCATCCTTAGCCCACTGCAAACGCAGTTTCTTGTTCTTTGCTGAAAGAAGTCGAACTCTGTAAGGTCATCAGCTGCCATACCCCCTTTGTGCCAAATGACAAGGAGTTGTGTATTATTTTATGGGTTTTAAGCACCAATGTTGTACTGAACTGTCAGTTGACTAACTGTAGCCCATGACATACTCTAGACTCACAATACTCTAGACTCACAATTCGTGTCAGCCTCCTTTGTCCTCTTTCATCAATGACCTGCTTTCGACCACTGTCCTGCAGTTGGCTGGATGTCCTTTGAGTGGTGGACCATTCTTGATACACACAGGAAACTGTTGAGTGTGAAAAGCCCAGCAGCGTTGCAGTTCTTGACACAAACATGTGCGCCTGGCACCTACTACCATAACCCGTTGAAAAGCACTTCAATCTTTTGTCTTGCCCCATTCACCCTCTGAATGGCACTCATACACAAGCCATGTCTCATTTGGCCATGTCTCAATCAATCCTTCTTGTGCCTAATGTTTTGTGCACTCAGGTTACAGTATGAGTTACACACTGCGGGGAACTACTTTAGAGTTAATATGTACGCTGTGCGTACAGTCTATTTATGTTCAAAAGGAGACTGATATCTAAAGCAATGTCATCTAATAAGGCAAGGAAAAACCGTAGACCCACAAGCCACTGCGGCCCCTCTTAATGAGTTCCGTTTTTTTGTGCCCCCTCCTTTAAAGTTGCCCATGCCTGCTCTATAGAGATGAGGCAACGATGATGATTGTAGAAGCTGTAGATGAGGGTTGGTTCCTGGAGTGCCGCTGATACTGCAAGATTTGGTCCAAACAACGCACCACAATGAGCTACTTAGTTAATTCGTCAGTTCAGTGATTGCTTACGCTCTACACACCTGGTCTACTTTCGTTTTGTACACCGACTTCAAACGGATTAAAATGTAAAAAAAATATGTGTTTAAAGAAAATATATTTCTTATATATATTAATATATTAATATATTTCTTATATATATTAATATATAAATATACTTCTTATATACATTAATATATAAATATACTTCTTATATATATTAATATATAAATGTATTTCTTATATATATTAATATATAAATATACTTCTCATATATATTAATATATAAACATACTTATTATATATATTAATATATAAATGTATTTCTTATATATATTAATATATAAATATACTTCTCATATATATTAATATATAAATATACTTCTTATATATATTAATATATAAATATACTTCTTATATATATTAATATATAAATGTATTTCTTATATATATTAATATATAAATATACTTCTTATATATATTAATATATAAATATACTTCTTATATATTAATATATAAATATACTTCTTATATATATTCATATATACATATATTTATTATATATATTAATATATAAATATATTTATTATATATATTAATATATAAATATACTTCTCATATATATTAATATATAAATGTATTTCTTATATATATTAATATATAAATATACTTCTTATATATATTAATATATAAATGTATTTCTTATATATATTAATATATAAATATACTTCTCATATATATTAATATATAAATATACTTCTTATATATATTAATATATAAATATACTTCTTATATATATTAATATATAAATGTATTTCTTATATATATTAATATATAAATATACTTCTTATATATATTAATATATAAATATACTTCTTATATATATTAATATATAAATATACTTCTTATATATATTAATATATACATATATTTATTATATATATTAATATATAAATATATTTATTATATATATTAATATATAAATATACTTCTCATATATATTAATATATAAATATATTTATTATATATAATATATAAATATATTTCTTATATATATGAATATATAAATATATTTCAATGATTATTTACACTATACTTGCTTGTTTTTTCACATAAACTGAAATTAGGCAGAGAGATTTCTACATAGCACACACTTTATTAAGTAAACAAAAGTTAGAGGAGAAAGAGTATAGTGAAAAGAAGGTGACAAGGGGAATGTCCTCGAAGGACAAGTTTTAATATTGTAGTGGACAAAGATGAGCAGAACATTAGCATGGCCAACTGGACTGTGTGCAACTTGCTATGCAGGTTTGATGCAACTTTCATTTAATTTATTTTCATATTTATTAGCAATTATTGTAAATTAACATTATTGTAGGTCTATTTAATCATCTAAACCAGTTCTTTAAATAGCCTGTGCCAAAAGTGTTTTGTTAAATTTTGTTGAGACATTTTAGTCGGCTAAATTAAGTTCTGTCTTTTTTAATTTTGTGCTAATTTAGTTTAAGTGTCATTTGTTGGGTAGTAAGAGCTGCAATATGGGCCTAGCTTGTTCAACACGTTTTTAAAGGTGGAATTCAGCTGAGACATTTTCGTTGGCCAAATTCAATATAATAGAATCACCAGTGGGTCTTACTATGCTACTCATACAAACCATGAAAATGAAAAAAAAAGATTCTAAACTTAATTTAATGTCGCAATTATAGCAACTTGTTCATATTTTCCCTATAAACAATGACTTGAGTTACTTTTGATATTACCCTAAAAAAAGCTAATTCACTTTTGTGAAGGTTCGGTGCGGTAGGTAATTTCCCCCCAACATCTGACATCCCCTAACTTCGGACACTCTCTAGCGGTTGGAGGGTTAATTCACCTCGAGCTGATTAATCTGTAAAACAAATTGAGACATTATTTGGTTACGACACTGAAGACGATGTTGGTGAGGAACCATTTTTAAGAGTGTACAGGAGGGCGCCCCTGGCAACGCAATGAAAAGTTGACAGGGAAGCCATTTTGTTTTTCACTGGAAGGCTAGCCAACTAGTCATCTAGTGAAACACTTCGGACACAAGGTTGGTGTCTCTTTTTTCAACAAAATAAAACGGACATATATTGTAATTTAACAAAACAGTAATGTGGCCAATAACTAGGTACCGTATGCCGATAAACCCCTTATCAAAAAGCTGATTTTACTCGTATTTCCACTGAA
The DNA here is from genome assembly GCF_021184085.1 of Oncorhynchus gorbuscha. Classification (NCBI taxonomy): domain Eukaryota; kingdom Metazoa; phylum Chordata; class Actinopteri; order Salmoniformes; family Salmonidae; genus Oncorhynchus; species Oncorhynchus gorbuscha. The sequence goes on along the minus strand of NC_060187.1, from coordinate 7,207,040 downwards.
ATGTCAAACATGCTAATACATTTTTTTTATGACACCATTAATCACAAAACTTTGATGGGTTTGATGACACTGTTGAAGGTAATATATTTCTGAAACGCAGTTGAATATGCTGATAATACGGGATGCTACTTGTATTTTAATTATTAGGTTTAGCTACTGCAGGCCAATGAAGGCAGTTGAACTTGAGGTGAGGAGGAATGTTTTAGGCCTACTAGAGTTATATTCTGATAGAACATGTTCAGACTCCTTCTGTACGCCTATATCGGTAGAGCAGTAGTAGCCTATCTGACAAGTATAAAATAAATCCATGTTGTTGCTGTTAGCATGTCTCTATCTGTCTTCCGGTCTCTCTAGGGCTAGCACTACGCTTGTCTGCCTTTAATATATAGGTTTTTATACGAATGTCATGTGGACATGCCCTGATGCAACTTCGTGCTCAACTCTCTGACAGCTGAACCGTGAGGTAGACAATAAAACAATAGACTATAAAGTTTTGCATATGCTAGTCTACACATCGAAACAGAGTGAGAATAGGGTAAAGAGTGAGATTAGGGTAAAGAGTGAGATTAGGGTAAAGAGTGAGATTAGGGTAAAGAGTGATATTAGGGTAAAGAGTGAGATTAGGGTAAAGAGTGAGATTAGGGTAAAGAGTGAGATTAGGGTAAAGAGTGAGATTAGGGTAAAGAGTGATATTAGGGTAAAGAGTGAGATTAGGGTAAAGAGTGAGATTAGGGTAAAGAGTGAGAATAGGGTAAAGAGTGAGATTAGGGTAAATAGTGAGATTAGGGTAAAGAGTGAGATTAGGGTAAAGAGTGAGAATAGGGTAAAGAGTGAGATTGGGGTAAAGAGTGAGAATAGGGTAAAGAGTGAGATTGGGGTAAAGAGTGAGATTAGGGTAAAGAGTGAGATTAGGGTAAAGAGTGAGATTAGGGTAAAGAGTGAGAATAGGGTAAAGAGTGAGATTGGGGTAAAGAGTGAGATTAGGGTAAAGAGTGATATTAGGGTAACGAGTGAGATTAGGGTAAAGAGTGAGATTAGGGTAAAGAGTGAGATTAGGGTAAAGAGTGAGATTAGGGTAAAGAGTGAGATTAGGGTAAAGAGTGAGATTAGGGTAAAGAGTGAGATTAGGGTAAAGAGTGAGATTAGGGTAAAAAGTGAGATTAGGGTAAAGAGTGAGATTAGGGTAAAGAGTGAGATTAGGGTAAAGAGTGAGATTGGGGTAAAGAGTGAGATTAGGGTAAAGAGTGAGATTAGGGTAAAGAGTGAGATTAGGGTAAAGAGTGAGAATAGGGTAACGAGTGAGATTGGGGTAAAGAGTGAGATTAGGGTAAAGAGTGAGATTAGGGTAAAGAGTGAGATTAGGGTAAAGAGTGAGATTAGGGTAAAAAGTGAGATTAGGGTAAAGAGTAAGATTAGGGTAAAGAGTGAGATTAGGGTAAAAAGTGAGATTAGGGTAAAGAGTGAGATTAGGGTAAAGAGTGAGATTAGGGTAAAGAGTGAGATTAGGGTAAAGAGTGAGATTAGGGTAAAGAGTGAGATTAGGGTAAAGAGTGAGATTAGGGTAAAGAGTGAGAATAGGGTAAAGAGTGAGATTAGGGTAAAGAGTGAGATTAGGGTAAAGAGTGAGATTAGGGTAAAGAGTGAGATTAGGGTAAAGAGTGAGATTGGAGCGACAGCAAAAAAACATTCAGACTCTAGGAGTCGCCAACCAACTCCCAATCCATACAATGTAATGTAAAGAAGTTAGGGACTGTCTTTAGTTTAACAAAAAAACGCCAGGGACTGTCATAAATAGCATGGGTTACATACTGTATGGTTGACAACATGGCTGACAACATGGTTCAGATAGAGTGAGGCTCAATCAGAAAAAAGGATTTTGGACAACACATTAACAGCCAGGGTTTTGTGTTCAGTGGCAGAACAGGATGTCACAGAAAAAAAGTGACAGTTTGAAAGTATTTCATCAGGTCATATTTCCCAAAGACCACAACTATTTCACAACAGTTGAACATTTTAAATAGTGGAGATTAACAGTGGGTGCGGTCAAGTGAAGGACTGGGAGGAGACATAGTACTTCTGTTGCAATTCTTGATATTTTATTTTCTACATCTTCGACCTGAGATTTAACAGGTGTATTAGTTAGTAGCTACTATCCCATGGTGACAGTGATAAATACCTGTGCAGGTGGAGACGTTGCCTGTCCACTGTCCTGTGTGGTCACACTGAATCCTGTCTGGTCCTATTAGGTCAAACCCCAAATCACAGCTGAATTCACAGGTGGAGTTATAACTGTGCAGGGCGATGGGGTTACTGCAGTTCATAGTCCCTCTATGAGGACCACTGTCCAGCGCTGGACACTGTTTGACTGAAGGGGGCAATAAGAGAAAAGTTGTTTAAACTCAATAGGGCAGAAAATCTATGTTTCAAGCCTAAAAAAATGCTGGTTCATGAGCCTCGTTACACAATGTTATGTGTATTTGGATTAGTCAGCCTCTTAAATAAGGATGCAGGCACCGATAATGTCAGCTTTGGGAATGTCTTTAGTTTGATTCAACTGTTTATTGTTGCAGAGCATTATGGGTACTGTTGTATTTTATCCTTTATTTAACTAGGCAAGTCAGTTAAGAGCAAATTCTTATTTACAATGACGGCCTAGGAACAGTGGATTAACTGCCTTGTTCAGGGGCAGAATGATATATTTTTACCTTGTCAGCTCGGGGATTCGATCTAGCAACCTTTCAATCATTGGCCCAACATTCTAACCATTAGGCTACCTGCCGCCTCAGTACATCGTGCTATACCCTCCTGCTCTCCCATACCTTGGCACTGAGCGGCACGGTGGTCCCAGAGCCCTGTGGCCTGGCAGAGCAGTTGTGATGCCCCCTGCAGCTGGTATCCCTGGGCACAGTGGAACTGGCAAGAGGAGTTGAAGGCAAACAGCCCATGAGGATGGTCACAGTTCACTGAACCCTGCTCTGGGTCCGACACAGTGTCACACTCTACGGCTGACAGAGAGAGAGGCAGAGAGACTAGATTATCAATGACAACAAACAAACATACTGAATACTAACATGTCATTGAAGTTGAACTCAGGTAACTATTTTGGTTCACCTATATACAGAAAACCATGGTGTTATTCCCGTAGATGAATAAGAATGGTCACGACCTTATGAATGTATTGTACAGGTTAACTCACCTTCCTGGCACCGGGGGCCCTTGAAGCCAGGGTCACATTGACAGGTGTAGTTCCCTATGTTCTCTAAACACTCTGCATGGGCGCTGCAGCAATGCTCTGAGCAAGAAGCTACACACACACACACACACACACACACACACACACACACACACACACACACACACACACACACACACACACACACACACACACACACACACACACACACACACACACACACACACACACACACACACACACACACACACACACACACACACACACACACACACACACACACACACACACACACACACAGGGGAGTAGACAAATAGAATACTTAATAAAACACAACACACACACACACACACACACACACACACACACACACACACACACACACACACACACACACACACACACACACACACACACACACACACACACACACACACACACACACACACACACACACACACACACACACACACACACACAGGGAGTAGACAAATAGAAGACTTAATAAAATACACACACACACACACACACACACACACACACACACACACACACACACACACACACACACACACACACACACACACACACACACACACACACACACACACACACACACACACACACACACACACACACACAGGGGAGTAGACAAATAGAAGACTTAATAAAACACACACACACACACACACACACACACACACACACACACACACACACACACACACACACACACACACACACACACACACACACACACACACACACACACACACACACACACACACACACACACACACACACACACACACACAAATAGAAGACTTACACACACACACACACACACACACACACACACACACACACACACACACACACACACACACACACACACACACACACACACACACACACACACACACACACACACACACACACACACACACACACACACACACACACACACACACTTCTACCTGTGTAGCACAGGGCTCCCTTCTTTTTTGTGCATCTCTCATCGTTCCACTTGGCTTCGTCCTTTCCTCTTTTGATGTAGATCTCCACACAGTCCTGTCCGTCCCCTACGTTGTTGGGCTCCCCGACGGCCCAGTTCTCCGCCTCTTTGGTCAGTGTCTTGTTAGTCCCCGTCCAGGTCCACATCTCATTCACCTGATTGATTGACATAATTTATTTCAATAATACAAAATAAAAATAGATAAAAGATGTGCAGCCACAATAGAAATGAAATAGAATAAATTAAATAGAATTTAAAAACAATAGAGATTAGTACATTTAATAAACCAGCGACAGATTTTCTGCTAGACAAACCTCTTGTAGTAAGACAGACTAATCTGTCAGTCCACAGTACACTCCTGCTGATAAAGTAGCAGAGGACGGAGACCAACCTTGCGGAGGCCGATCCAGTAGTATTGTGAGTTCTTAGGGAGCATGGTGTTGAGATAGACGATCTCCTCCTGGTTCTGGATGGCCACCATGTCCGTGTAGTCCTGCCTGCACCACTGGCGGGCCGAATCCCAGTCCAGATTCTGGTTGACGCTGTAGTTATATGTCCAGGCCTGGACACCTCCTGTCTCACCTGTTAAGTCTGAGGGCCAATGAAAACAGAGGCAATACTTTCCTTTTTGAAAGGGCAATCTACAGTTGCTATATTTATTTCGGTACTTTTAAATTACTGATATGTACTCATTGATTCCTGAAGAATATAATTTATGAACACCTCATGAGCTTAGTTCACTGTTTATGTTGCTCTTCTAATTAGTAACATTTGCTATTTAGTAATTCCTTGATTTGATTTGAATGGTTTTGGTTATTAAAAGTAAGAGAACATTTCTGTCTGATAGTCAGGTAGTTGTAAACATCAGGTTGCTCTGTCTTACCTTGGTAGATTGTCATCAATAGAATCACCAGCAACCTATTATATAGGCTCTGTCTGAGATAGTTGGACCACTGAAGCATCTGGAAAACGTAACCAATATATCAACACTAAACAATAATCAAACGGGATTGTACAATTTGACTGAATGTTACGATACAATAATGCATAGTAATTTTCAATTGTACAGGAATAATCATAAAATAACCTACCTCTTCCTCAAGATTTGGGGAGACTAATAAAATGTGCTGTTTTCCATGTCATCACACCCATCCAAATGAACTGTGTAAGAGGTGCAATTTCCTTTCAGAATGAGTCAACACCAGACTTTGCAATATGCTGCATTTACTAATCTGATCATCAAACTGTCTACTGTGAAAAAGTAGCCCTTTCCTGCAGTCGAATGACCAAAGCGCCCTCTAGTGGCCTCATAGGTGGAACATATTCTTCATTATTTCATCATTAATAAACAAAACAAAAGTTTTTGTTTTATTTCAGTATTCTGTAATGTATATAAAGTGTAATATTGGGATGCAAACTCAACATTGAATACATTTAAACATGGTACAGGTGTCTTATTTAGGTTAAGTCCATAACATACCTGTGTGTGAGGTGTATACTTTAATTTCAAAGTAGATTTGTTTATGACTACCAAGAAACACTCTGTGTGACCCTGATTTAGCCCACTGCAGTGAAAGGTGAAGAAAATATATATTTTTATTTATTTATTTATAGGAACGCATACACACTCACGCCCAGTGCTCGAAGCGTGAAGAAAAAGCTGTTGTTCCCACGCACACTGATTTACCCCATATATATATACTCTGAAGCCCAAAATCAAGTGAGCTAAAATAGTTTTATTTACTTTTCTTACACAAAGCTGTTGCACTTGTAGAATTCAGATAACATACAGTAACATAATTCTAACGATTTACAACATCCTATGTTTGATGTGGACTAATCCACACAGTATGTTGAAATAATAGGTAGATTGACATAATGTATGAAGTCTCAGAGGTCCATCAGTTGTCCCCTGTCTCGTTGGATGATGTCACGCCCTCATCTGGTTCCCTTCAGGATAAGAGTGAAAGTCAAGATATCAATCAAAAACAACAACATACTATTACTGCACTTAGCCAGCACATGGTCTGAGTGAGAAGCCAGCACATGGTCTGAGTGAGAAGCCAGCACATGGTCTGAGTGAGAAGCCAGCACATGGTCTGAGTGAGAAGCCAGCACATGGTCTGAGTGAGAAGCCAGCACATGGTCTGAGTGAGAAGCCAGCACATGGTCTAAGTGAGAAGCCAGCACGTGGTCTGAGTGAGAAGCCAGCACGTGGTCTGAGTGAGAAGCCAGCACATGGCCTGGGTGAGAAGCCAGCACATGGCCTGGGTGAGAAGCCAGCACATGGCCTGGGTGAAAAGCCAGCACATGGCCTGGGTGAGAAGCCAGCACATGGCCTGGGTGAGAAGCCAGCACATGACCTGGGTGTGAAGCTAGCACATGGTCTGGGTGAGAAGCCAGCATCTCTTACCTTAGTTGAGCATGCTTCTTTTCTAACGAAAAGATCAAAAGAGAAGAAAAATAATCTTGAATTGCTTGAAATGTTGTCCCTTGGCTTTGGCACCATGTAAAAACAGTTAAAAAAATGATCTTACCCTTTTTCTACCCAATTTCATGATATCCAATTGCTAATTACAGTCTTGTCCCATCGCTGCAACTCCCCTACAAACTCGGGAGAGGCAAAGGTCAGGGGTCACGCCTCCTCCGAAGCACAACCCAAGCCGCACTGCTTCTTGACACACTGCTCACTTAACCCAGAATCCAGCTACACCAATGTGTCGGAGGAAACACAGTCCAGCTGGTGGCCGAAGTCAACTTGCAGGCGCCCGGCCCACCACAAGGAGTCGCTACAGCGTGATGAGACAACGAAACCTGTTCTGGGGGTTTAGATCTATGTCTATCTAATATATTTCATAGATCAATAAAAAACAAAAAAGGCTATTTAAATATGATATATTTTTTAAAACTAGTATAATGTGTGTTCCTCTGTTTTGTGTCACTAGTGTGTCCACCTTGAAAAATCACTGATTTACAAAGATATACAAGGACACTGAGCTTTCTCTCCAGTGGCAAACTGCTATCATGGGGAGGAGGGGGGGGGTCTATATTAAGCAACATTATTATCTAATCACACCCTTTTAAGTATGTCATCAATTTGAAAGTTCCATTGATTCTGTGTGACACACAGTTGGTAGAGTGTGGTGCTTACAACACCAGGGTTGTGGGTTTGATTCCCAAGAGGGGCCCATATGAAGATATATGCATTGCACTACTGTGAGTGTCTGTTAAAGGACAAAACAAATGTAAGATGACAATTAGGTGTGTCTAAATCAAAGGTGTTTAGTCAACTTAGATGAAGGGAAATAGCATTGTGAGCAAAGTGATTCATGATATCACTTTAGTAAAGAATTATAAAGAAAATAATTGATGGCCATCTCAGAAAATCCTCATTTATCTAAAAATGTCTCATTGGTGTTATCATCATTGGTGTTACTACTCCTAAATATATATAGTCATTAAGTCCGGGATAGGGAGGGTTTGGCCTGTAGGGATATCCTTGTCTCATTGTGCACTAACAACCCCTGTGGCATTGCGTTGCGGTGCACGCTGACCAGGTCGCTTAGGTGCACGGTGTTTCCTCTGACACATTGGTGTGGCTGGCTTCCGGGTGGTATGCAACGCTGTGTTAAAAAGCAGAGCTTGGGTTGGGTTGTGTTTTGGAAGACGCATGGCCTTTGACCTTTGTCTCTCCCGAGCCACGTACGGGAGTTGTAGCGAAGAGACAAGAGACTAACAATTGGGGATAAAAAGCGGGTAAAAAAACTACTTGTTATCTTCTAAAAAAACATTTTTTTTTATAAACAACTGGAACTTACTTTTTCTGTGATTGAAACAGCAGCAGATGCAGCAGGACATTGAGAGCATCCAACCAGCAGCTGCAGCCATTAGGACATGCTGATAACCTGAGGAAACACACAGTCAACCAGCAGCTACAGCCATTAGGACATGCTGATAACCTGAGGAAACACACAGTCAACCAGCAGCTGCAGCCATTAGGACATGTTGATAACCTGAGGAAACACACAGTCAACCAGCAGCTACAGCCATTAGGACATGCTGATAACCTGAGGAAACACACAGTCAACCAGCAGCTGCAGCCATTAGGACATGCTGATAACCTGAGGAAACACACAGTCAACCAGCAGCTGCAGCCATTAGGACATGCTGATAACCTGAGGAAACACACAGTCAACCAGCAGCTACAGCCATTAGGACATGCTGATAACCTGAGGAAACACACAGTCAACCAGCAGCTGCAGCCATTAGGACATGCTGATAACCTGAGGAAACACACAGTCTGTCATGTTTGTCATTTATTATCATGTCTTGTCCCTGTGCTCCCCATTCTATTCGTTTCCCTCTGCTGGTCTTATTTGGTTCTTCCCCTCTTTCTATCCCTCTCTCTCCCCCTCCCTCTCTCACTCTCTCGCTCTCTCTTCTCTCTATCGTTCCGTTCCTGCTCCCAGCTGTTCCTATTCCCCTAATCATCATTTAGTCTTCCCACACCTGTTCCCGATCCTTTCCCCTGATTAGAGTCCCTATTTATTCCTTTGTGTTCCGTTCCTGTCCCGTCGGTTCCTTGTTTAGTATTCACCATGCTGTGATTGTGTTTCGCCCTGTCCTGTCGTGTTTTTTGCCTTCATCAGATGCTGCGTGTGAGCAGGTGTCTCTGTCTACTACGGCCTGCGCCTACCCGGCGACCTGCAGTCTGTGGCCGCTTCTCTTGTTATTCCCCTCTACAGACTAGAGGATTTCTGTTATTCCCTGTTTGGACTTGAATAAACTCTGTTTCTGTTAAGTCGCTTTTGGGTCCTCTATCACCTGCATGACAGAAGGAACCGACCAAGGAATGGACCCAGCGACTTCAGACGCTCGTTACACTGCCGTCGAGATCCAAGGAGCCATGCTCGGCAGACACGAGCAGGAATTGTCTGCTGCTCGCCATGCCGTGGAGAACCTGGCCGCTCAGGTTTCCGACCTCTCTGGACAGTTCCAGAGTCTACGTCTCGTGCCACCTGTTACTTCCTGGCCTGCCGAGCCTCCAGAACCTAGGGTTAATAACCCACCTTGCTACTCCGGGCAGCCCACTGAGTGCCGCTCCTTTCTCACGCAGTGTGAGATTGTGTTCTCTCTCCAACCCAACACATACTCTAGAGAGAGAGCTCGGGTTGCTTACGTCATTTCACTCCTTACTGGCCGGGCTCGAGAATGGGGCACAGCTATCTGGGAGGCAAGGGCTGATTGCTCTAACAAGTTCCAGAACTTTAAAGAGGAGATGATTCGGGTTTTTGACCGTTCAGTTTTTGGTAGGGAGGCTTCTAGGGCCCTGGCTTCCTTATGCCAAGGTGAACGGTCCATAACGGATTATTCTATTGAGTTTCGCACTCTTGCTGCCTCTAGTGAGTGGAACGAGCCGGCGCTGCTCGCTCGTTTTCTGGAGGGACTCCACGCAGTGGTTAAGGATGAGATTCTCTCCCGGGAGGTTCCATCAGATGTGGACTCTTTGATTGCTCTCGCCATCCGCATAGAACGACGGGTAGATCTTCGTCACCGGGCTCGTGGAAGAGAGCTCGCATCAACGGTGTTTCCCTGCTCCGCATCGCAACCATCTCCCTCCTCTGGCTTTGAGACTGAGCCCATGCAGCTGGGAGGGATTCGCATCTCGACTAAGGAGAGGGAACGGAGGATCACCAACCGCCTGTGCCTCTATTGCGGAGTTGCTGGACATTTTGTTAATTCATGTCCAGTAAGAGGCCAGAGCCCATCAGTAAGCGGAGGGCTACTGGTGAGCGCTACTACTCAGGTCCCTTCATCTAGATCTTGTACTACTATGTCGGTCCATCTACGCTGGACCGGTTCGGTGCTACATGCAGTGCCTTGATTGACTCTGGGGCTGAGGGTTGTTTCATGGACGAAGCATGGGTTCGGAAACATAACATTCCTTTCAGACCGTTAGACAAGCCTACGCCCATGTTTGCCTTAGATGGTAGTCATCTTCCCAGTATCAAATTTGAGACACTACCTTTAACTCTCACAGTATCTGGTAACCACAGTGAGACTATTTCTTTTTTGATTTTCCGTTCACCGTTTACACCTGTTGTTTTGGGTCATCCCTGGCTAGTATGTCATAATCCTTCTATTAATTGGTCTAGTAATTCTATCCTATCCTGGAACGTTTCTTGTCATGTGAAGTGTTTAATGTCTGCCATCCCTCCCGTTTCTTCTGTCCCTACTTCTCAGGAGGAACCTGGCGATTTGACAGGAGTGCCGGAGGAATATCATGATCTGCGCACGGTCTTCAGTCGGTCCCGAGCCAACTCCCTTCCTCCTCACCGGTCGTATGATTGTAGTATTGATCTCCTTCCGGGGACCACTCCTCCTCGAGGTAGACTATACTCTCTGTCGGCTCCCGAACGTAAGGCTCTCGAGGATTATTTGTCTGTGTCTCTTGACGCCGGTACCATAGTGCCTTCTTCTTCTCCGGCCGGGGCGGGGTTCTTTTTGTTAAGAAGAAGGACGGTACTCTGCGCCCCTGCGTGGATTATCGAGGGCTGAATGACATAACGGTTAAGAATCGTTATCCGCTTCCCCTTATGTCATCAGCCTTCGAGATTCTGCAGGGAGCCAGGTGCTTTACTAAGTTGGACCTTCGTAACGCTTACCATCTCGTGCGCATCAGAGAGGGGGACGAGTGGAAAACGGCGTTTAACACTCCGTTAGGGCATTTTGAGTACCGGGTTCTGCCGTTCGGTCTCGCCAATGCGCCAGCTGTTTTTCAGGCATTAGTTAATGATGTTCTGAGAGACATGCTGAACATCTTTGTTTTTGTCTATCTTGACGATATCCTGATTTTTTCTCCGTCACTCGAGATTCATGTTCAGCACGTTCGACGTGTTCTACAGCGCCTTTTAGAGAATTGTCTCTACGTAAAGGCTGAGAAGTGCTCTTTTCATGTCTCCTCCGTTACTTTTCTCGGTTCCGTTATTTCCGCTGAAGGCATTCAGATGGATTCCGCTAAGGTCCAAGCTGTCAGTGATTGGCCCGTTCCAAGGTCACGTGTCGAGTTGCAGCTCTTTTTAGGTTTCGCTAATTTCTATCGGCGTTTCATTCGTAATTTCGGTCAAGTTGCTGCCCCTCTCACAGCTCTTACTTCTGTCAAGACGTGTTTTAAGTGGTCCGGTTCCGCCCAGGGAGCTTTTGATCTTCTTAAAGAACGTTTTACGTCCGCTCCTATCCTCGTTACTCCTGACGTCACTAGACAATTCATTGTCGAGGTTGACGCTTCAGAGGTAGGCGTGGGAGCCATTCTATCCCAGCGCTTCCAGTCTGACGATAAGGTTCATCCTTGCGCTTATTTTTCTCATCGCCTGTCGCCATCTGAGCGCAACTATGATGTGGGTAACCGTGAACTGCTCGCCATCCGCTTAGCCCTAGGCGAATGGCGACAGTGGTTGGAGGGGGCGACCGTTCCTTTTGTCGTTTGGACAGACCATAAGAACCTTGAGTACATCCGTTCTGCCAAACGACTTAATGCCCGTCAAGCTCGTTGGGCGTTGTTTTTCGCTCGTTTCGAGTTTGTGATTTCTTACCGTCCGGGTAGCAAGAACACCAAGCCTGATGCCTTATCCCGTCTGTTTAGTTCTTCTGTGGCTTCTACTGATCCCGAGGGGATTCTTCCTTATGGGCGTGTTGTCGGGTTAACAGTCTGGGGAATTGAAAGACAGGTTAAGCAAGCACTCACGCACACTGCGTCGCCGCGCGCTTGTCCTAGTAACCTCCTTTTCGTTCCTGTTTCCACTCGTCTGGCTGTTCTTCAGTGGGCTCACTCTGCCAAGTTAGCTGGTCATCCCGGTGTTCGAGGCACTCTTGCGTCTATTCGCCAGCGCTTTTGGTGGCCGACTCAGGAGCGTGACACGTGCCGTTTCGTGGCTGCTTGTTCGGACTGCGCGCAGACTAAGTCGGGTAACTCTCCTCCTGCCGGTCGTCTCAGACCGCTCCCCATTCCTTCTCGACCATGGTCTCACATCGCCTTAGACTTCATTACCGGTCTGCCTTTGTCTGCGGGGAAGACTGTGATTCTTACGGTTGTCGATAGGTTCTCTAAGGCGGCACATTTCATTCCCCTCGCTAAACTTCCTTCCGCTAAGGAGACGGCACAAATCATTATTGAGAATGTATTCAGAATTCATGGCCTTCCGTTAGACGCCGTTTCAGACAGAGGCCCGCAATTCACGTCACAGTTTTGGAGGGAGTTCTGTCGTTTGATTGGTGCGTCCGTCAGTCTCTCTTCCGGGTTTCATCCCCAGTCTAACGGTCAAGCAGAGAGGGCCAATCAGACGATTGGTCGCATACTACGCAGCCTTTCTTTCAGAAACCCTGCGTCTTGGGCAGAACAGCTCCCCTGGGCAGAATACGCTCACAATTCGCTTCCTTCGTCTGCTACCGGGTTATCTCCGTTTCAGAGTAGTCTGGGTTACCAGCCTCCTCTGTTCTCATCCCAGCTTGCCGAGTCCAGCGTTCCCTCCGCTCAAGCGTTTGTCCAACGTTGTGAGCGCACCTGGAGGAGGGTGAGGTCTGCACTTTGCCGTTACAGGGCACAGACGGTGAGAGCCGCCAATAAACGCAGGATTAAGAGTCCAAGGTATTGTTGCGGCCAGAGAGTGTGGCTTTCCACTCGCAACCTTCCTCTTACGACAGCTTCTCGTAAGTTGACTCCGCGGTTCATTGGTCCGTTCCGTGTCTCCCAGGTCGTCAATCCTGTCGCTGTGCGACTGCTTCTTCCGCGACATCTTCGTCGCGTCCATCCTGTCTTCCATGTCTCCTGTGTTAAGCCCTTTCTTCGCACCCCCGTTCGTCTTCCCTCCCCCTCCCGTCCTTGTCGAGAGCGCACCTATTTACAAGGTACATAAGATCATGGACATGCGTTCTCGGGGACGGGGTCACCAATACTTAGTGGATTGGGAGGGTTACGGTCCTGAGGAGAGGAGTTGGGTTCCGTCTCGGGACGTGCTGGACCGTTCACTCATCGATGATTTCCTCCGTTGCCGCCAGGATTCCTCCTCGAGTGCGCCAGGAGGCGCTCGGTGAGTGGGGGGGTACTGTCATGTTTGTCATTTATTATCATGTCTTGTCCCTGTGCTCCCCATTCTATTCGTTTCCCTCTGCTGGTCTTATTTGGTTCTTCCCCTCTTTCTATCCCTCTCTCTCCCCCTCCCTCTCTCACTCTCTCGCTCTCTCTTCTCTCTATCGTTCCGTTCCTGCTCCCAGCTGTTCCTATTCCCCTAATCATCATTTAGTCTTCCCACACCTGTTCCCGATCCTTTCCCCTGATTAGAGTCCCTATTTATTCCTTTGTGTTCCGTTCCTGTCCCGTCGGTTCCTTGTTTAGTATTCACCATGCTGTGATTGTGTTTCGCCCTGTCCTGTCGTGTTTTTTGCCTTCATCAGATGCTGCGTGTGAGCAGGTGTCTCTGTCTACTACGGCCTGCGCCTACCCGAAGCGACCTGCAGTCTGTGGCCGCTTCTCTTGTTATTCCCCTCTACAGACTAGAGGATTTCTGTTATTCCCTGTTTGGACTTGAATAAACTCTGTTTCTGTTAAGTCGCTTTTGGGTCCTCTATCACCTGCATGACACAGTCAACCAGCAGCTGCAGCCATTAGGACATGCTGATAACCTGAGGAAACACACAGTCAACCAGCAGCTACAGCCATTAGGACATGCTGATAACCTGAGGAAACACACAGTCAACCAGCAGCTGCAGCCATTAGGACATGTTGATAACCTGAGGAAACACACAGTCAACCAGCAGCTACAGCCATTAGGACATGCTGATAACCTGAGGAAACACACAGTCAACCAGCAGCTGCAGCCATTAGGACATGCTGATAACCTGAGGAAACACACAGTCAACCAGCAGCTGCAGCCATTAGGACATGCTGATAACCTGAGGAAACACACAGTCAACCAGCAGCTACAGCCATTAGGACATGCTGATAACCTGAGGAAACACACAGTCAACCAGCAGCTGCAGCCATTAGGACATGCTGATAACCTGAGGAAACACACAGTCAACCAGCAGCTGCAGCCATTAGGACATGCTGATAACCTGAGGAAACACACAGTCAACCAGCAGCTACAGCCATTAGGACATGCTGATAACCTGAGGAAACACACAGTCAACCAGCAGCTGCAGCCATTAGGACATGTTGATAACCTGAGGAAACACACAGTCAACCAGCAGCTACAGCCATTAGGACATGCTGATAACCTGAGGAAACACACAGTCAACCAGCAGCTGCAGCCATTAGGACATGCTGATAACCTGAGGAAACACACAGTCAACCAGCAGCTGCAGCCATTAGGACATGCTGATAACCTGAGGAAACACACAGTCAACCAGCAGCTACAGCCATTAGGACATGCTGATAACCTGAGGAAACACACAGTCAACCAGCAGCTGCAGCCATTAGGACATGCTGATAACCTGAGGAAACACACAGTCAACCAGCAGCTGCAGCCATTAGGACATGCTGATAACCTGAGGAAACACACAGTCAACCAGCAGCTACAGCCATTAGGACATGCTGATAACCTGAGGAAACACACAGTCAACCAGCAGCTACAGCCATTAGGACATGCTGATAACCTGAGGAAACACACAGTCAACCAGCAGCTGCAGCCATTAGGACATGTTGATAACCTGAGGAAACACACAGTCAACCAGCAGCTACAGCCATTAGGACATGCTGATAACCTGAGGAAACACACAGTCAACCAGCAGCTACAGCCATTAGGACATGCTGATAACCTGAGGAAACACACAGTCAACCAGCAGCTACAGCCATTAGGACATGCTGATAACCTGAGGAAACACACAGTCAACCAGCAGCTGCAGCCATTAGGACATGTTGATAACCTGAGGAAACACACAGTCAACCAGCAGCTACAGCCATTAGGACATGTTGATAACCTGAGGAAACACACAGTCAACCAGCAGCTACAGCCATTAGGACATGTTGATAACCTGAGGAAACACACAGTCAACCAGCAGCTACAGCCATTAGGACATGCTGATAACCTGAGGAAACACACAGTCAACCAGCAGCTACAGTCCAACATGGAAATGACCCAGACACAACCCCTCTAAAGACCTGAGTCAGTCTCCCACCAGACAGGAACAAGCGGCTGTGCTGACAGCATGGAACGTACCATTGTGTTGCAGTGTTGATAGATGCCCCCCCCCCACCCACCTTTTGCTACAGTATATATGCAGTATTAAACAGTATAATCGAACTCCAAACAGCCTGCCTTGACTTGTATTATTGAGTTACTTTATTTGGACAGGGTCCAATGTACAGCAAAAAAAAAGTCTCAGTATTCTGGGAAGTGATAAGTTGCACAAGATTTAGCTAATTTCCATCAGCAGCCTCACTTCCTCTGAGACACCAAGGGTGTAGCTAGCCTAGCCTAGCCTAGCACCATAACGTTGTTCAATCACCACCTTCCGGAGACACCTGAAACCCCACCTCTTTAAGGAATACCTAGGATAGGATAAGTAATCCCTCTCACCCCACCCCCCCTAAGTTTTAGATGCACTATTGTTAAGTGACTGTCCCACTGGATGTCATAAGGTGAATGCACCAATTTGTAAGTCGCTCTGGATAAGAGCGTCTGCTAAATGACTTAAATGTAAATGTAAATGTAACCCGTAGTACATGATGAGAGATGGTATCAGGGGATTTAATTACTTGCACAAACTGGCCGTTGTCCGCTCCAGACCCAGATCCTGCTCCAGATGTCATCGCCCCAGACTGCAGTCCAGACCCTGTCAGTGTCACAGCTGACTTCTGGGGATCCCAGCAGTAGGTTCCCCTTCTCACAGCTCAACCGGCATGTAGAGTTGACAGTAAAGTTGACAGCAGAGCAGTTCACAAAGCCATCAGGTAGACATAAGGGGTCACATCCCTTAGCTTTAGGGGCAAAGAAAGGTTTCATCACAACAGTGGGGTACAGTAGGGACCTGTCATAATGCCTGATGTGTAAATGAAGTACCACTCAGGAAATTGAGGAAGCAGATGTTGTAGCCATAGCGACCCTCATTAGAAAAGGTCATAGGTTAAAGTAGAGGTGTGACACATGGTGTGAACAGCAGCTTCCAGATCCCCCCTCACCTGTTTGGCAAAAGTGTCCCTCAAACCCAGGTTCACACACACAGGTAAAATTGTTGATGGTCTCCAAGCATCTCCCTTGTCCCATGCAGGATGTTTGGTTGCATTGGTCTGTGATATAAATATACATCATGTAATATATGTCACAATCTCAACACAGCTTTCATCAAATGATTTACTGGTGGCCTTTTTAAACAAAAACAAAAACTAAAACAATGGTTGAGTCCCTCACCTCTGTAGCATAGCGAGTATTTGAGATTTGAGCACATATCATCGTTCCACTTCCCATGATTCTCGCTGTTCCCTGTGTTGACGTACATCTCAACACACTCCTCACCCAGTTTGTTATTGGGTTCGTTGGGTGCCCAGGAAGAATTCCCAACCCACGTTCCGTTGGTTCCGACCCATGTCCAGTTTCCATTGATCTTCTTGATTCCGATCCAGTAGTACGGAGACCCAGTTCTATCAGGCAAGATGTTGAGGAGGTAATTATTCTCTTCCTGGTTTTGGATGACTACCATGTCTGTGTGGTTGTTAATCCAACACCACTCTCTTGCCATGGCCCAGTTCATGGTATTTGTGGAGGCATGATATGTCCAGCCCGTGGCATGTCCTCCACACATACCTAGGACTATGATAAGCATCCACATCATTGTTACTACCTGTGGCTGTCTGAAGAAGGGTCCATGGACTGCCTGTGTTTGTCCATAAACAGTAAAAATCCCACACTGTGGTTATCGAGACATAATTCTATCTACAATACAACAGTGAATGGTGAGGACGGCCAATTATAAGAGAGACCAAAGGAGAGCTCCCATCTCATACTTACCATGTGTCGGTCTCCTTCTCTTGCACTCAGACTGTGGTGTTGGGCTAACCTGGGTTTGGAATGGAGCTCAGTTTGGCTTTCAGAACAATTTGGCAAAGCCTCCTATATGGATTCCTATCTGCATTCAATGTATCACATGTAGTCCTTTTACCATTGATTCCCAAATTAACATAGAATACCCGGATGCTTGATCATTCACTAAATGTTTATTCTACATTACAGTGGATGGGGGTATGATTCACGACTGACTGAATAATGACTGTTAGTAACAGTAAAACGTTCTGGGAAGTGCAAGGCATTCCAGGTAGAGTTTTGTTTTACTTGCCCCGGTTTCAGGAAATGAAAGATGAGATCTGTTTCTGTCCCCTCACTATGCTGACAGAGAGGTTAGCTAAAGATGAGATCTGTTTCTGTCCCCTCACGATGCTGACAGAGAGGTTAGCTAAAGATGAGATCTGTTTCTGTCCCCTCACGATGCTGACAGAGAGGTTAGCTAAAGATGAGATCTGTTTCTGTCCCCTCACTATGCTGACAAAGAGGTTAGCTAAAGATGAGATCTGTTTCTGTCCCCTCACGATGCTGACAGAGAGGTTAGCTAAAGATGAGATCTGTTTCTGTCCCCTCACGATGCTGACAGAGAGGTTAGCTAAAGATGAGATCTGTTTCTGTCCCCTCACGATGCTGACAGAGAGGTTAGCTAAAGATGAGATCTGTTTCTGTCCCCTCACGATGCTGACAGAGAGGTTAGCTAAAGATGAGATCTGTTTCTGTCCCCTCACGATGCTGACAGAGAGGTTAGCTAAAGATGAGATCTGTTTCTGTCCCCTCACGATGCTGACAGAGGTTAGCTAAAGATGAGATCTGTTTCTGTCCCCTCACGATGCTGACAGAGAGGTTAGCTAAAGATGAGATCTGTTTCTGTCCCCTCACGATGCTGACAGAGAGGTTAGCTAAAGATGAGATCTGTTTCTGTCCCCTCACGATGCTGACAGAGAGGTTAGCTAAAGATGAGATCTGTTTCTGTCCCCTCACGATGCTGACAGAGAGGTTAGCTAAAGATGAGATCTGTTTCTGTCCCCTCACGATGCTGACAGAGAGGTTAGCTAAAGATGAGATCTGTTTCTGTCCCCTCACGATGATGACAGAGAGGTTAGCTAAAGATGAGATCTGTTTCTGTCCCCTCACGATGCTGACAGAGAGGTTAGCTAAAGATGAGATCTGTTTCAAAACAAAACATTTCTTGCACTATAACGGTGACAAATGGTGCCCACAAACTGTTAGGGCCTCTATAAAACTGTCCCAACTGCAGTCCCAAAATCTTACCACTGCTACACCTGGCTACCAGTGAGCCTTGTCTGGCAGTGAAACAGTTCATTCAGCCTCATTTACTGCTTTTTAAAGAAACAGCTTTTATGGCTGACTTGCTTAAACAAATATGGTTTCAAATGACAATTGAGATGTACAAACTATGGCATAAGGGAAGGACAAGCGGATAAGAGGCAATCTCTTTAAAACATTAATGAGTGAGTTTGGACGGAAGTAGTCAATATAGCTATTTGTTTAGCACTTTCGAAATGTACAACGACAGAATTCAGAACATGGGCCGTTCTTAAAGTATTCTCCATGCACACCAAGTCAGAACCATAGGATAAATAAAGGGGTATATAAGGGTATATAAGGTATATAAGCAGACTCCTCTTCGTCTGAGGAGGAGTAGCAAGGATCGGACCAAAACTCAGTGTGGTAAGTGTCCATATTGATTTATTCAAAAACACAACTGAACACTGGAACAAAATAATAAACGTGCATCAAAGAAACAGTCCCGTGTGGCAACAAACACTGACACGGAACACCCACGAAAACACAGGTGGAAAAAGACTACCTAAGTATGATTCTCAATCAGAGACATACTAGGCCGAACACAGAAACCAAACATAGAAAAACAAACATAGACTGCCCACCCAACTCACGCCCTGACCATATAAACAAAGACAAAAGAAAGGAACTAAGGTCAGAACGTGACACAGACAATGAAAGCTCTTACAATATTCAATGTTTTCATTTCTCTAAAACAGGTTATAGGCTACATGGTCACCACCAAGTCAGAACAGCAAATATAGGGGTAAATAAATTATTAGGGTGAGACACATGGGCTACTTTCTTAGCTACCATACACACATCTCCCTGGTATATTACATCATTTATGCAGCAGCATACAACACATTTTTGGACTCACCTTGTTGTGCTGTGTTCACTTCAACAGGACGGTGACGCAGCGGTCCTTTATGGGCAAATTTTGTCATCAATGTCTGGCATTCTCTGGATTTATGTTACTTTCAAAACAACTGGGAACTCGTGGAAAAAAACAAGGTCGAGATATGATAACGTCATTGATCTTCAAGTCGTAGCTCTAGAAAGAGGCCGGATTTACAATCCTGAGTTGGATGACTGTTCGAAACGTATTTTCCAAGATGGAGCTAATTTATTCCCGACTTCCCAGTTGTCTTGAACTCACTGAAGTCAAAGTTTTCGCACTTCCGAGTTGTTTTGAGAGCAGCACAAATCATGCTTCGTTGACAACATGGACAATGTTGAATGTTTATTATTTTAAACTTGGAAAAGAGCCTCTTCATCCTAGACTCCAATGAATAGCAGGCTAGTGATGGCTTTGCAATGCTTGCAGTTAGCCACTGTCAGCCATTCCGTTCAAACCATTCATTGTTACATTTGCGATTTCCAACTTGTTGTGCAATGTACAATGGCCGATGAGCACCGATACGTTTTATCTATAATGTCTCTTTATTATTTCTCTTCATATGACAAAGATTAAAAATGATTTGCGAGTTGATTGTCAACTTGATTCACGATGACTGCTAGCTAAGATTTTGAAAGTATGATGTTGACATGATCAGTCCAATCAAAGCTACTGTACATATAACGTGATTTAACCTAATTTTATCTGTCGCCAATGACCTTGAGCCTTCTTGGATGGGCACTTCTAATGTAACTCTATGGCAGCACCCAAAGGGCAAAATGTTTCTAGCTCTACCCTTAGACTTGGCGGTGACATAGTGTCTCCATGAGTGACAGAACACAGAGCCAATCATGGAACAACACTCCATATTTTCTGCTGGTTTGCCCCACCACCACAGAAAGCATTGCGCGAGGCTGAAACACATTTTGAAGCTGCCTTTGGCCACCATGTTTGTATGCAGCTTTATTAACTCAATGATATACATTATGTTTTACATCGTTTGCAAACGTATATGTGACACCTATTAATGCCAAAATAACATACAAAACATGCAAGCCCTGTTTTTTGTTGTTGCTAAAAATGTGGGGCTCAATACAGGTGGGGCTCAATACAGGTGGGGCTCTGCCCCACTTGCCCCGAATGACGGATCGCCACATGCTGACAGAGAGGTTAGCAAAAGTTCAGGGAGGAACACAATGGTCCTGGTCTCCACTGAAGTAGGGTTTCACAGTGGGGGATATGACCCCATCAAATACCTGCTGTCTAAAGGGGTCTGCAGTGAAGTAGGGTTTCATAGTGGGGGATATGACCCCATCAAATACCTGCTGTCTAAAGTGGTCTGCAATAAAGTGTTTAAAAATATATATATACTGTATATATATATATATATATATATATATATAGTGCCTGAGGTCATGAGGTCATGGTACCGCATTTGGAAATGACCCAGACACAACCCCTCTAAAGACCTGAGTCAGTCTCCCACCAGACAGGAACAAGCGGCTGTGCTGACAGCATGGAGCGTACCATTGTGTTGCAGTGTTGATAGGTGACCCCCTCCCTCTCATATCCACAAAGTATCTCAGAGCAGGAGTGCTGATCTAGTATCAGGTCCCACCTGTCCACCTTAGTCATTGTTTAAAAATAAAACTGATTCTAGATCAGCACTTCAACTCTGAGATGCTTTGTGAATACATCCAGACTGCATCACATCCGGACGTGATTGGGAGTCCCGTAGGGCGGCGCACAATTGGCCAAGTGTCGTCCAGGTTTGGCCCCGGGTAGGCCGTCATCGTAAATAAGAATTTGTTCATAGCTGACATGCCTGGTTAAATAAAAAATGTAAATAAAGAAAATTATGTACTTTTTACTCCGTACATTTTCCCGGGCACACAAAAGTACTCGTTACATTTTGAATGCTTAGCAGGACAGGAAAATGGTCCATTCACACACTTATCAAGAGAACATCCCTGGTCGTCAATCTACTGCCTCTGATCTGGTGGACTCACTAAACAGAGAACATCCCTGGTCAAATCAAAAATCAAATCAAATTTTATTTGTCACATACACATGGTTAGCAGATGTTAATGCGAGTGTAGCGAAATGCTTGTGCTTCTAGTTCCGACAATGCAGTGATAACCAACAAGTAATCTAACTAACAATTCCAAAACTACTGTCTTATACACAGTGTAAGGGGATAAGGAACATGTACATAAGGATATATGAATGAGTGATGGTACAGAGCAGCATACAGTAGATGGTATCGAGTACAGTATATACATATGAGATGAGTGTGTAGACAAAGTAAACAAAGTGGCATAGTTAAAGTGGCTAGTGATACATGTGTTACATAAGGATGCAGTCGATGATGTAGAGTACAGTATATACATATGCATATGAGATGAATAATGTAGGGTAAGTAACATTATATAAGGTAGCATTGTTTAAAGTGGCTAGTGATATATTCACATAATTTCCCATCAATTCCCATTATTAAAATGGCTGGAGTTGGGTCAGTGTCAATGACAGTGTGTTGGCAGCAGCCACTCAGTGTTAGTGGTGGCTGTTTAACAGTCTGATGGCCTTGAGATAGAAGCTGTTTTTCAGTCTCTCGGTCCCAGCTTTGATGCACCTGTACTGACCTCGCCTTCTGGATGATAGCGGGGTGAACAGGCAGTGGTTCGGGTGGTTGATGTCCTTGATGATCTTTATGGCCTTCCTGTAACAACGGGTGGTGTAGGTGTCCTGGAGGGCAGGTAGTTTGCCCCCGGTGATGCGTTGTGCAGTCCTCACTACCCTCTGGAGAGCCTTACGGTTGAGGGCGGAGCAGTTGCCGTACCAGGCGGTGATACAGCCCGCCAGGATGCTCTCGATTGTGCATCTGTAGAAGTTTGTGAGTGCTTTTGGTGACAAGCCAAATTTCTTCAGCCTCCTGAGGTTGAATAGGCGCTGCTGCGCCTTCTTCACGACGCTGTCAGTGTGAGTGGACCAATTCAGTTTGTCTGTGATGTGTATGCCGAGGAACTTAAAACTAGCTACCCTCTCCACTACTGTTCCATCGATGTGGATAGGGGGTGTTCCCTCTGCTGTTTCCTGAAGTCCACAATCATCTCCTTAGTTTTGTTGACGTTGAGTGTGAGGTTATTTTCCTGACACCACACTCCGAGGGCCCTCACCTCCTCCCTGTAGGCCGTCTCGTCGTTGTTGGTAATCAAGCCTACCACTGTTGTGTCGTCCGCAAACTTGATGATTGAGTTGGAGGCGTGCGTGGCCACGCAGTCGTGGGTGAACAGGGAGTACAGGAGAGGGCTCAGAACGCACCCTTGTGGGGCCCCGTGTTGAGGATCAGCGGGGAGGAGATGTTGTTGCCTACCCTCACCACCTGGGGGCGGCCCGTCAGGAAGTCCAGTACCCAGTTGCACAGGGCGGGGTCGAGACCCAGGGTCTCGAGCTTGATGACGAGCTTGGAGGGTACTATGGTGTTGAATGCCGAGCTGTAGTCGATGAACAGCATTCTCACATAGGTATTCCTCTTGTCCAGGTGGGTTAGGGCAGTGTGCAGTGTGGTTGAGATTGCATCGTCTGTGGACCTATTTGGGCGGTAAGCAAATTGGAGTGGGTCTAGGGTGTCAGGTAGGGTGGAGGTGATATGGTCCTTGACTAGTCTCTCAAAGCACTTCATGATGACGGAAGTGAGTGCTACGGGGCGGTAGTCATTTAGCTCAGTTACCTTAGCTTTCTTGGGAACAGGAACAATGGTGGCCCTCCCTACTGCCTCTGATCTGGAGGACTCACTAAACAGAGAACATCCCTGGTCATCCCTACTGCCTCTGATCTGGAGGACTCACTAAACAGAGAACATCCCTGGTCATCCCTACTGCCTCTGATCTGGTGGATTCACTAAACAGAGAACATCCCTGGTCATCCCTACTGACACTGATCTGGTGGACTCACTAAACAGAGAACATCCCTGGTCATCCCTACTGACACTGATCTGGCGAATTCACTAAGCACATACTTCCTTTGTAAAGGATGTCTGAGTGTTGGATTGGGCCCCTGGCTATCTGTAAAGGATGTCTGAGTGTTGGATTGGGCCCCTGGCTATCTGTAAAGGATGTCTGAGCGTTGGATTGGGCCCCTGGCTATCTGTAAAGGATGTCTGAGTGTTGGATTGGGCCCCTGGCTATCTGTAAAGGATGTCTGAGTGTTGGATTGGGCCCCTGGCTATCTGTAAAGGATGTCTGAGTGTTGGATTGGGCCCCTGGCTATCTGTAAATAAGAAAATGTGTTTTTTAAATGATTTATACTTGTACTTTTACTTTTGATACAGTGTATTTTAGTAATTACATGTACTTTTAATACGTAAATATATTTAAAACCAAATACTGTTAGACTTTTACAATTATTTTACACAGTGACTTTCACTTTTACTTGAGTCATTTCCTATTAAGTAAGGTATGTTTACTTTTACTCAAGTATGAAGAAAACTTTTTCCACCACTGGCGAGAAGACCGTTATACCCCATGATGTGTTTCTACATATGAGCTTAGCTAGCCACTATTGCCATGACATCTCCTATGAGTGTTATCAGGGATTTCTATAGGAGAAGCAGTGTCTGCCTATCTTCATCATGTGCTTTCTGTGGTTATAGCTTTGACTGTATGCTGACAGTGAATTCAGAGCCATTCAGAGGCTAACTGCACTACAAACATCATTTTACCAGGTTTCTGTGAAGCAATTGTAATGACAGTCTGACACAAAATACCAAAGAGTTTCCTGAATTGCAAGGGTTAGTCTGTGTTTATTTTATTGTTTATTAGAAACACAGATTGAGATCATTCTGACGGGATTTTGCCAGTGAATGAATGGGGATTTGGGCTTCCTGGGAAAATGTCAGAGGTTGCTATAGTAACCAAGGAGGGCGGGGCTTAGTGAATCCCTCTTGGGATCCTTTCGTACCACTCCACCTATTCTCATTCTACTGGTGTATTTGAAGTAATTTTGCTCTCTGTTGGTACATTTGAACTCAGATAGCCACGGACTATTTATTTACAGCTATTATATAAAGGATCAGACGGAAAATAATGGAAAAAATAAGAACATTATTGACAATGTTTGAAATGTTTATTATATTTAAAAAGACACATTTTCAACATCAAATGTAATTCTGTAACACACAGACTGTGGTTTCAAAATAAATATAACTTAAATACTGAAAGGCATTGATTTCACAGTTCTGTAAAATCATAAAATTATATTTATGATAATACAAATAATTATACAGGGGAATACAATATACAACTTTCTGTAGTTTGTATAAAATAGCTGTCAAAATCAGTTTCATAAGAAATGTGTCGACTTGTGGTCATATACCAGCCAGTGGTGAACAATTTGTTCAATACAAAACTCCCTTAGGGAGAAAAAATACCTTTTCTGTAGGACCATCATGAGAACAGATGATTCTGTATACTCAACGTAGCACCTCTCTCCCAGTCAGACCATTCAAGGCTATCTAACCTACTACATTACAATACTGAGGAACTGGGATCCAGGTGTGACCAGCAGATCTTCTTTGAAAACAGAGCCAGCCTGTTCCGACTGTTGTTCCTGCTGTTGTTCCTGCTGTTGTTCCTGATGTTGTTCCTGTTGTTGTTCCTGCTGCTGTTCCTGCTGTTATTCCTGCTGTTGTTCCTGCTGTTGTTCCTGCTGTTGTTCCTGCTGATGTTCCTGCTGTTATTCCTGCTGTTGTTCCTGATGTTGTTCCTGTTGTTGTTCCTGCTGTTGTTCCTGCTGCTGTTCCTGCTGTTGTTCCTGTTGTTGTTCCTGCTGTTGTTCCTGCTGTTGTTCCTGCTGTTGTTCCTGCTGTTGTTCCTGCTGTTATTGTTGTTGGTCTCTATATCAGGCTGTCGATGCTGTTCCTGTAGGTCTGTAAAGGTTCCTCAATGTCTGAGGTGCTGTTCAGATCAAACTTGTTAGCTGGAAGGAGGCAATGAAGAGCATATTGATGAGTATTGTCGAGTAAGAAATAGCCATTCTGAATCAAATCTGTGTTAAGAAACAGAGATATCTATGAATTTCTTATAACTTTCTTATTCCTTGCCAATGACTGTGAGTGTAGAATATAAGGGACTTCTTCTGTGTTTACCTTTCTGTCTGATTCGTTTGAGGAGCCATGCAGCCAGAGACAGGCCAGATAATGACACAGCGCCCCCTGCTGCCAGGCCTAGGATAGTGGGGTTCAATGGAGGCTCAGGTGTGGCTGGAGGAAACAAGAAACAACAGAGGAAAACAGTCAAACAATCTGAATCAACTGATTGGTCACATCACTGATCCCATTTATGTAGGATATGCATTCATGATGCATTCATAAAGCCTTTATAACCTCTACATAAACATACATTGTCCTGATGACCAGCAAAAATCCAAGTTGGTCGTCTCACAGAATTTCAATTTGGTTGTGTCTCACAGAATATTCAGTTTGATTGTGTCTCACAGAGAGAGTAACAGAGGTTATAACATACCTGTGCAGGTAGGTGTTTCAGCGCTCCACTCCCCTGACCGTGAACACTGCATGTTTGGGGCCCCCTGGTGATCGTAACCCTCATCACAGCTGAAGTTGCAGACAGAGCCCCAGGGATGTGAGGGGGCCTCACAGCTGACCTGACCCCCCAGAGGAACCACAGGAGAGGGGCACTGGACAGCTGAGAGAAGGACACAGTGGTTAGTATATCAAAACACCACAAAAGGTAACAAGCAGTTGTGGATGAAACAATGAAAATGATTGTCGTTGGAGAGCTCATGCGTGTGGCAGACATCCATAAGGAGATAAGACCAATAGGTAAAATGGATGCCTGCATGACTGCAACTCACTTTGGATTAAAGCATCTGCTAAATGGTGTATATATACATATAATATTGAGTTACACCCCCCCCCCTCTCCCACGGAGTTGCCCTCAGAACAGCCTCAATTCGTTTGACATGGACTCTACAAGGTGTCGAAAGCGTTCCACAGGGATGCTGGCTCATGTTGACTCCAATGCTTCCCACAGTTGTGTCAAGTTGTCTGGATGTCCTTTGGGTGGTGGACCATTCTTGATACACAGGAAACTGTTGAGCGTGAAAAACCTAGCAGCGTTGCAGTTCTTGACACAAACCGGTGCGCCTGGCACCTACTACCAAACCCCGTTCAGAGGCACTTAAATATTTTGTCTTGCACATTAACCCTCTGAATGGCACACAGACACAATCCAATTGTCTTAAGGCTTAAAAATCCTTATTTTATTTATTTAACCTGTCTCCTCCCTTTCGTCTACACTGATTGAAGTTGATTTAACAAGTGACATCAATAAGTGATCATGGCTTTCACCTGGATTCACCTGGTCAGTCTTTGTCATGGAAAGAGCAGGTGTTCTTAATATTTTGTACACTCGGGTTGAGTAAAACCTCTCACTTCACCTCTTTCTCTCTATTTAAACTCAGTCTATAGTGTTTTAGTATCGTGTGTAATTTGACTGAGTTTAAACAGAGAAGAAGATTCGAAGTGAGAGGTTTTACTCAGCTCAAAATCTGTCCGTGAAAATAAGCCCATGAAGTGAGGAATTTTAGTATGAAGGTCAATGAGATGGTGTCGAATTTGGTCAACAACAAAATGTCATTGTTAACTTGCTACGTGAGGCTTATTTGATTGAATAGAGGTTTCGTAATGGTTATGTTTGTATCCAGGCTGCATCTCATCTGGCTGTAATTGGGAATCCCATTGGGCGGCACACAATTGGCCCATCATTGTCTGTGGTAGGCCGTCATTATAAATAATAAATTGTTCTTACCTGACTTGCCAATTTAAATAAATACATGTTGTTTTACGAATGCACTGATATGAGTGGACACACGTGGCATTTCAGCAACTTTGAGAAAAATGACTTAATATTGGACATGTTTTTCCATTGTTAGAGTGGTCATGTTAGAGTGGTCTTGTTAATTAAGAGTTTAAAAACTCTTGTCAATATAGACAATGGTTTAAATTGATTTAAAAACTCTTGTCAATGTAGACATTGGTTAAAATCAGATCTATTTTAAAGATGCAAAAAAGTTTGTCCTTACCTTCACAGTGTGGTATCTCCTCACTCCACTCAGCAGCTGATGTGCAGGTCAGCGTGATCGCCCCCTTGAGGAGATAACCCTCAGAGCAGCTAAAGTTACAGCTGCTTCCATAGGTGAAGTCTTCCCCACAGCTGATAGCGCCATCCTGTGGCTGCTGGAGGGTAGGGCAGCTTACAGCTGCAAGACAGAGTGGTGCAATGGTCAGTCTGGGTCCAGAGACAGTTCTACTGTCACACAATTACAAAACTCTTTTTATCCTCCTAGATATTTCTGAATGGAAAATGTCCTGTGTCATTCATATATTTATAGCAACTACAGTTGATGTAACATGTTATGGGGTCTACGTTTACAGATATCCAGAACCTGTACACACCAATACACTGCGGCTGTGAGTCGTTCCATTGTCCTGAGGCACCACACTGCAGGGTATCAGAGCTGGAGGCCAGCCTCTCATAGCCCTCCTCACAGGTAAAGGTACAGGTGGACAGGTAGCTGAAGGAGCCCAGGGGATGGGAGCAGGCCATGGAACCCTTCCCAGGTTCATACAGCTCACTGCATGAGACCACTGGGGAAGAGAGGGCAGATCGCAATACATGACTAAATGTGTCAATGCTGTCACAGACTCTATAAATATAATCAATAATTTGTTGATCGGCAGGTAAGGGTGCTCTTGAATGGCTAGATGTTCTTTACCATTCGGCCATCAGATTTGCCACCAATGCTCCTTATAGGACACATCACTGCACTCTATACTCCTCTGTAAACTGGTCATCTCTGTATACCCGTCACAAGACCCACTGGTTGATGCTTATTTATAAAAACCCTCTTAGGCCTCACTCCCCCCTATCTGAGATATCTACTGCAGCCCTCATCCTCCACATACAACACCCGTTCTGCCAGTCACCTCCTGTTAAATGTCCCCAAAGCGCACACATCCCTGAGTCGCTCGTCTTTTCAGTTTGCTGCAGCTAGCGACTGGAACGAGCTGCAACAAACACTCAAACTGAACAGTTTTATCTCAAATCTCTTAATTCAAAGACTCAATCATGGACACTCTTACTGACAGTTGTGGCTGCTTTGCGTGATGTATTGTTGTCTCTACCTTCTTGCTCTTTGTGCTGTTGTATGTGCCTAAGAGTGTTTGTACCCTGTTTTGTACTGCTACCATGTTGTGCTGCTACCATGTTGTGCTGCTACCATGTTGTGCTGCTGCCATGTTGTGCTGCTACCATGTTGTTATATTGTGTTGCTACCATGTTGTTGTGTTGCTACTGTACCATGCTGTGTTGTCATGTGTTGCTACCATGTTGTTGTGTTGCTACTGTACCATGCTGTGTTGTCATGTGTTGCTGCCATGTTGTTGTGTTGCTACTGTACCATGCTGTGTTGTCATGTGTTGCTACCATGTTGTTGTGTTGCTACTGTACCATGCTGTGTTGTCATGTGTTGCTACCATGTTGTTGTGTTGCTACTGTACCATGCTGTGTTGTCATGTTGTGCTGCTACCATGTTGTTATATTGTGTTGCTACCATGTTGTTGTGTTGCTACTGTACCATGCTGTGTTGTCATGTGTTGCTGCCATGCTATGTTGTTGCCTTTAGGTCTCTCTTGACGTAGTGTTGTGTTGTCTCTCTTGTTGTGATTGTGTGTAATGTCCTATATTTTTACTGAATTGATTTGTTTTTTGAATCCCAGCCACGGTCCCTGCAGGAGGCCTTTTGCCTTTTGGAAGCTCGTCATTTTAAATAAGAATTTGTTCTTAACTGACTTGCCAAGTTAAATAAAGGTTAAATGTAATAAAATAAAATACATATATTTCTATGGTCTGTTGTTCACAGTCATCTCTGCCCTCTCATTGGCTAGAATGGTCCCACCTGTTCTCGCCATCTCCTGCCTGACTCCCGTCTTTGAGGACATGCTTTTTCATTGTTAGAGTGGTCAGAAGTCTATCTTGTCAATAAATACATCGGTTTAAATTGATTTAAAAATGATTGTCAATATAGACAATGGTTTAAATCAGGTCTATTTTAAAGATGCAAAAAAGTTTGTCCTTACCTTCACAGTGTGGTATCTCCTCACTCCACTCAGCAGCTGATGTGCAGGTCAGCGTGATCGCCCCCTTGAGGAGATAACCCTCAGAGCAGCTAAAGTTACAGCTGCTTCCATAGGTGAAGTCTTCCCCACAGCTGATAGCGCCATCCTGTGGCTGCTGGAGGGTAGGGCAGCTTACAGCTGCAAGACAGAGTGGTGCAGTGGTCAGTCTGTGTCCAGAGACAATTCTACTGTCACACAATTACAAAACTCTATTTGCCCTCCCAGATATTTCTGAATGGAAAATGTCCTGTGTCATTCATATATTTATAGCAACTACAGTTGATGTAACATGTTATGGGGTCTACGTTTACAGATATCCAGAACCTGTACACACCAATACACTGCGACTGTGAGTCGTTCCATTGTCCCGAGGCACCACACTGCAGGGTAGCAGAGCTGGAGGCCAGCCTCTCATAGCCCTCCTCACAGGTAAAGGTACAGGTGGACAGGTAGCTGAAGGAGCCCAGGGGATGGGAGCAGGCCATGGAACCCTTCCCAGGTTCATACAGCTCACTGCATGAGACCACTGGGGAAGAGAGGGCAGATCGCAATACATGACTAAATGTGTCAATGCTGTCACAGACTCTATAATGGCACAGATAGTTCCCCTCCTGACTCAGCCTCCAGTATTTATGCTGCAGTAGTTTATGTGTCGGGGGGCTAGGGTCAGTCTGTTATATCTGGAGTAGTTCTGTCTTATCCGGTGTCCTGTGTCAATTTTAGTATGCTCTCTCTAATTCTCTTTCTTTCTTTCTTTCTTTCTTCCTTTCTTTCTTTATTTCTTTCTTTCTTTCTCAGAGGATCTGAGCCCTAGGACCATGCCTCAGGACTACCTGGCCTGATGACTCCTTGCTGTCCCCAGTCCACCTGGCCGTGCTGCTGCTCCAGTTTCAACTGTTCTGCCTGCGTCTATGGAACCCTGACCTGTTCACCGGACGCGCTACCTGTCCCCGACCTGCTGTTTTCAACTTTCTAGAGACAGCAGGAGCGGTGGAGAACCTCTGAATGATCGGCTATGAAAAGCCAACTGTCATTTACTCCTGAGGTGCTGATCTGTTGAACCCTTGATAACCTCTGTAATTATTATTATTTGACCCTGCTGGTCATCTATGAACATTTGAACATCTTGGCCATGTTCTGTTATAATTTCCACCCAGCACAGCCAGACGAGGACTGGCCACCCCTCATAGCCTGGTTCCTCTCTAGGTTTCTTCCTAGGTTCTGGCCTTTCTAGGGAGTTTTTCCTAGCCACCCTGCTTCTACACCTGCATTGCTTGCTGTTTTGGGTTTATGGCTGGGTTTCTGTAAAGCACTTTAAGACATCAGCTGATGTAAGAAGGGCTTTATAAATACATTTGATTGATTATGCCCTCTCATTGGCTAGAATGGTCCCACCTGTTCTTGCCATCTCCTGCCTGACTTCCGTCTTTGAGGACATGTTTTTTAATTGTTAGAGTGGTCAGAAGTCTATCTTGTCAATAAATACATTGGTTTAAATTGATTAAAAAATTATTGTCAATGTAGACAATGGTTTAAATCAGGTCTAGTTTAAAGATGCAAAAAAGTTTGTCCTTACCTTCACAGTGTGGTATCTCCTCACTCCACTCAGCAGCTGATGTGCAGGTCAGCGTGATCGCCCCCTTGAGGAGATAACCCTCAGAGCAGCTAAAGTTACAGCTGCTTCCATAGGTGAAGTCTTCTCCACAGCTGATAGCGCCATCCTGTGGCTGCTGGAGGGTAGGGCAGCGTACAGCTGCAAGACAGAGTGGTGCAGTGGTCAGTCTGTGTCCAGAGACAATTCTACTGTCACACAATTACAAAACTCTTTTTATCCTCCTAGATATTTCTGAATGGAAAATGTCCTGTGTCATTCATATATTTATAGCAACTACAGTTGATGTAACATGTTATGGGGTCTACGTTTACAGATATCCAGAACCTGTACACACCAATACACTGCGACTGTGAGTCGTTCCATTGTCCCGAGGCACCACACTGCAGGGTAGCAGAGCTGGAGGCCAGCCTCTCATAGCCCTCCTCACAGGTAAAGGTACAGGTGGACAGGTAGCTGAAGGAGCCCAGGGGATGGGAGCAGGCCATGGAACCCTTCCCAGGTTCATACAGCTCACTGCATGAGACCACTGAGGAGGAGAGAGCAGATCGCAATACATGACTAAATGTGCCACGATGAAGACATTACTCAAGATACACAACAACTGAAATACAGGATGTCTAAGCTGCCATACTGGTATAAAGACCGATAGCAAGACACTGAGGTAATTCAAAGAAAGTACAAATCAAAAGTTCATTACAAATTGTAGCTTATTTTCTTCTGTTATTAGTCTTTCCAGAACACCTTATTTATAAGGTTTATAAGAGGATATACTTACATTCACAGGTGGGAGGCTGTTCTGACCATGATTCTGAGGCTGTGCATCTCACAGGCCCGGAGCTGCTCAGCCGGTACCCCTCTTCACAGGAATACTGACACGTCGAGTCAAAGGAGAAATTCCCATTGGGGTGAGAGCAACTGACACTGGCTTTAGCAGGGACAGTGACCCCCTCCATCTTACATTCAACAACTGCCAACAAAGGAAAACAGGCAAGGAGTTACAATTAATATATATGCCATTTAGCAGACGCTTTTATCCAAAGCGACTTACAGTCATGTGTGCATACATTCTACGTATGGGTGGTCCCGGGGATCAAACCCACTACCCTGGCGTTACAAGCGCCATGCTCTACCAACTGAGCTACAGAAGGACCACAATTAAGAGAACATTGTGTGTGATAACAGTTGGCTTCATACTGCCTGTATTAGATATTTTGACTATATCATCCTGGGCTTGCTTACCGTGTTCACACTGCTCTCCGTAGAAGCCCTCAGAGCATTTACAGCGGTGGCTGTTGATGGTCTCCACACACTCTCCATGGTAACATGAGTCGCTCTGACACGAGGCTGTGAAGCACAGAGCCGTCTTCTTCTTCATACACGACTCGTCGTTCCACTTCCCTGTGTCCGCCTCTCTCTTGATGTACATCTCCACACAGTCCTCGTTGTTCCCCCCGTTGTTGGGTTCCCCGTCTGCCCAGTTCTCTGCCTCTTTAGTCAGGGTCTTATTGGTCCCCACCCAGGTCCACACGTCGTCCACCTTACGGATCCCTATCCAGTAATAGTTGGTCTGCCTGGGCAGGATGCTGTTAAGGTGGGAGATCTCTCCACGGTTCTGGATGGCCACCATGTCAGTGTAGTGCTCCGTGCACCACTTTCTAGCAGTGTCCCAGTTCATAGTTTTGTCGGAGTGATGGTAGGACCAGCCCTCTACTCTAGTGCACATGGTGACAACTGAGGAATGACAAAAAGATCAATATTGACATACAGTACATGAATGAGTTTACATGAGTGGGATTTTAGAAATGCATAGATCTTTTGAAATGTGTTTCTTACTTGAGTACAGGAGGAAGAGGGTGATCCATGAGCTGAGGCTTCTGGTTTGCTGTGATGCAGAGCAGAAGTCCTGTGGAGACAACATCAAGCCATACCTTACAGACTCAGAAATGCATTGGCTGTCTGAACTGTATATAAACTAACTGGTGCATCTTAATTTTAAGGCATAAATCATTTCTCTCAACAGTACTTACCATTGTAAGATTAAAATGTGATGCTCTTCTGCAGGTAAATCTCCAAACGATATGTTTCTAGTCTGATCCAGTGGATGAAATGATACTGCTCTCTGGTACTCTGTGCAGACATATATATACACCAACCCACACTTCAACAACGGCCAAAGACCAGAATTCATCGTTATGACACTGCCTGGGCGTGAATCAGATACTCTGGAATTTCCAACTTGGAAACTTTCTCCCTCTCTCCCCCTCCCTCTTTTAGATATCTGGACTCTATCCTATTGTGTCGGTCAGACAGATAAGAGCGTCTCTGAGTAGGTGCCAGAGCCCAAAGCCCGGGCTGCAACAGGAAACAAAGACTGAGGAAGCAGTCATTAACAACAGCCTCTGCCCTGGGCAGAGACTCACAGATACTGAGCTGGTGTTGAAATGTTTCTTTCACTCCTTTGAAATGTCTGACTAACACCACATCAAGCATTTATTGTCATGAAGAGTGGGGTGTATAATCTGTTGAATATTGTAAGCTAAACAGTTGAGAAATGTACTATGTCAAGTCAACCTCTATTTCAAGTGCATTTCATTGAGTTTGGTTTTAATATAACAGTGTAGAATTTGACTAACCCACTGCTGTCTTTCTGCATTTTTATTAAAGGATATGCACAGCTTGAGAGGATACAGGGAGACAGACAGGTTGTCATGAGGATACAAGGAGACAGACAGGTTGTCATGAGGATACAGGGAGACAGACAGGTTGTCATGAGGATACAGGGAGACAGACAGGTTGTCATGAGGATACAAGGAGACAGACAGGTTGTCATGAGGATACAGGGAGACAGACAGGTTGTCATGAGGATACAGGGAGACAGACAGGTTGTCATGAGGATACAGGGAGACAGACAAGTTGTCATGAGGATACAGGGTGAAAGACAGGTTGTCATGAGGATACAGGGAGATAGACAGGTTGTCATGAGGTTACAGGGAGACAGACAGGTTGTCATGAGGATACAGGGAGACAGACAGGTTGTCATGAGGATACAGGGAGACAGACAGGTTGTCATGAGGATACAGGGAGACAGACAGGTTGTCATGAGGATACAGGGAGACAGACAAGTTGTCATGAGGATACAGGGAGACAGGTTGTCATGAGGATACAGGGAGACAGACAGGCTGTCATGAGGATACAGGGAGACAGGTTGTCATGAGGATACAGGGAGACAGACAGGTTGTCATGAGGATACAGGGAGACAGACAAGTTGTCATGAGGATACAGGGAGACAGGTTGTCATGAGGATACAGGGAGACAGGTTGTCATGAGGATACAGGGTGAAAGACAGGTTGTCTGTCTGTGTGATGGGAAACAACACTATAGGCGCCTGTTGGCTGCCTGCACTGACTACTATGGCTCACATCCTTCCTGACTGGACTCACTTACACTCTGAACATCAACCACAGCAGAACTCTTTTGTTGACCCCTAGAAATTCCCCCATTCCTGAGGTCCTAAACATAAATACTGCCGGTGAGGAAACAGAGATTTCAAGATGGCGTCTGATAAAGGTTTGATATCCCTAATGGATTCTAATTAGGATGACTCAGTTATGAGCAATAATATGAGGATAAATAATCACTTTCCAACAGTTTATGTTTGAGTTTTACCACTTAATAATGTAATCATATACAGTGTTGCTTGGTAACTTCAGTGACATTTTTAGTAGTCATAACGGTTATTGTAAAGGTTGGCGTATACTGTAAATGCAGAGGAAAAGGGCAGGATGTTGATATCTTCAAAGCTATTTAATTTAGAAGCCCTGTAGATGTTTTACCAGAAAAGGGAGATGTGGAAGCATGGACTTAACCATCCCAAAAAATCAATGTTATGCTGCAAATATGGTTGTTATTATGAAAGAACAATGAGGGTTTGCTCTCAGGCTAGAATGAATGACGGCTGGTGAAAGAAATGAGGTTTAGCTGTCAGGCTGGGATGAAAGACGGCCGGTGCCTGTAGAGTTCAAAAGGTTGCACTCAAAATCATGAAGAGGAATTACCTAAGGAGGCAGAGATGGAAAATAATTAATTTAATCCATGCTCGAAAGAATACAAAAGTGGAAGTGCAAGGTGCTACATAAAAAAACTACTAGTCAAAGTTTGGACACACTTACTCATTCAAGGGTTTTTCTTTATTTTTACTATCTTCTACATTGTCAAATAATATTGAAAACTATGAAATAACATATGGAATCATGTAGTAACCAAAAAAAAGTGTTAAACAAATGAAAATATATTTTATATTTGAGATTCTTCAAATAGCCACCCTTTGCCTTGATGACAGCTTTGCACACTCTTGGCATTCTCTCAACCAGCTTCATGAGGTATTCACCTGGAATACATTTCAATTAACAGGTGTCTTCTTAATTTGTGGAATTTATTTCCTTCTTAATGCGTTTGAGGCAATCAGTGTTGTGACAAGGTAGGTGTGGTATACAGAATATAGCTGTAATGAGTGCGCTGAGAATAGGGAAGTTCAGGGAGTGAGCATTTTAATTAATTAAATAAACAATGAACACGAAACACAGACAACGCACAGACATGAAAACAGAGTCAATAACACCTGAGGAATGAACCAATGGGAGTGACAGATATAGGGAAGATAATCAAGGAGGTGATGGAGTCCAGGTGAGTGTCATGAGGTGCGTGAGACGATGGTGACAGGTGTGCGGGATAATCAGCAGCCTGATGACCTAGAGGCCGGAGAGGGAGTATACGTGACAGTACCCACTCCCTGACGCGTGGCTCCAGCCGCAGGACATCGTCAAAGGAGACGACCCCGGGATCAGGAGTGGACCGGTCACCCTGCTGACTATAATTTGTTTTTCAACAGGACAATGACCCAACACATGTAAGAGCTATTTTACCAAGAAGGAGAGTGATGGAGTGCTGCATCAGATGACCTGGCCTCCACAATCCCCCTGACCTCAACCAAATTGAGATGGTTTGAGATGAGTTGGACCGCAGAGTCAAGGAAAAGCAGCCAACAAGTGCTCAGCATATGTAGCAACTCCTTCAAGACTGTTGGAAAAGCATTCCAGGTGAAGCTGGTTGAGAGAATGCCAAGAGTGTGCAACACTGTCATCAAGGTAATTTGAAGAATCTCAAATCTCAAATATATTTTGATTTGTTTAACACATTTTTGGTTACTACATAATTCCATATGTGTTATTTCATAGGTTTGATGTTTTCACTATTATTCTAACATGTAGAAAATAGTAAAAAAATTAAAAGAAAGAAAAACCCTGGAATGAGTAGGTGTTCTAAAACTTTTAATATAATAATGTAATGACCCGACTAGATCATAAAGGAACAATTGTCCAGACAGAGGCTTGAGTTTACGAATTGACGGTTTATTACACCAACTTTACACAGGCTACTGTTTGGGCCGTAGCACACGCCAAATAGATGACACAAGCCAATCGT
>NC_060187.1:7158152-7170186 GCF_021184085.1 Oncorhynchus gorbuscha | reverse complement strand
CTGCCACTCTGTCATCATCCATGCATGGTCACTTTAATTAACTCTACCTACATGTACAGTTGAAGTCGGAAGTTTACATACACATAGGTTGGAGTCATTAAAACTTGTTTTTCAACAACTCCATCAGTTTCTTGTTAATTCGTGTAAATGACTATTGCCCGTAGGACTCCTCTTTAGCCATGAAATGCTTTGAAAGGCTAGCATCAACATCCCAAACACACTGGACCCACTCAAGTTTGCATACCACCCAAACAAATGACACAATTTCTATTGCACTCCACACTGCCCTCTCCCATCTGCACAAGAGGAACAGCTATGTCAGAATGCTGTTCATTGAGTACAGCGCAGCGTTCAACACCATAGTGCCCTCCAAGCTCAGGACCCTGGGACTGAACACCTCCCTCTGCAACTGGATTCTGGACTTCCTGATGGGCCACCCCAAAGTGGTGAGGGTATGCAATAACACATCTCCACACGCTGTTCCTCAACACTGGGGTCCCTCAGGGGTGTGTACTTAGTCCCCTCCTGTACTCCCTGTTCACCCTCGACTGCATGGCCGCGCACGACTCCAAAACCATCATTAAGTTTTCTGTCGACCCGACGGTGGTAGGTCTGATCACCGAAGACTAGGGCTGGGCGATACGGCAAATATATTATCACGATAAAATATACATCTATCAAATGATGTTTAAAAAGGTGCATATCTGCTTCAGACTCAAGAATGCCTGAACAAACCAAATGCTTTAATATTTATTTATTGTCAGAAGTAGAACTCACAATTGTTTTTTTGTGTTTTTTTTTTAGCTGTAAACCCTTAGAAGTCATGAGCAAGAAATGATTTAAATGGTGCAAGGCAATATGTATTAAAACTGTTAGCCTAATGGCACATCACAGTTCATGTTGGGGTAGTTGTTGT
Organism: Oncorhynchus gorbuscha; assembly: GCF_021184085.1. Classification (NCBI taxonomy): domain Eukaryota; kingdom Metazoa; phylum Chordata; class Actinopteri; order Salmoniformes; family Salmonidae; genus Oncorhynchus; species Oncorhynchus gorbuscha. The sequence continues at coordinate 7,169,270 of NC_060187.1, read as the reverse complement.
CTTACAAGTTACAAGCAAGAAAGACGAGTCTATCTACAGGCTTTAACGCTGCCCTATGGCAGGTCACAATGTTGCCATGGTGCTAAAAACACACTGAGGGGAGCTGGTCGCAGGAATGCCCGTGTAGAGCTTTGCCAGGTGGCTGACTTTGGTATCGTTTTTTGGGGTGGCTCTTCCACCAGTCCAGTGGATTGGTTTCACTGTCAGCATCAGGAGACTGGAGGTAAAAGTTGAGTTCCTTCTCTACCAGATGGATTTCATTAAGACCTGTGATGGTGGAACAAGGCTTTTTGAAGGAAAAAAAACTGCTGTGACTTTCTCTTTTTAGCTGTCGGTTGTGGTGAAGCTATAGCCATGGAAACCCAAGCCCAGCACAGGGAGACGTGTACCTCATTGACCATCTGAGACAGCTCTTGCTTTTATAGGTGTCCCACCTTCTCCTCTTTGATGTAATGTGTTTTTAAACTGAGGGTCGACCAACGAGGCTGTGTCTCATTCAGATAGTCCATGACAAAATCATTTTTGATGGTTTTGATGGTTGAACTCTGTTTCGCCATCATTAAGGGTTCATGACCTCTTGTAGATTTGGATGATGCTTGAGGGGCGTTAATCAATACAGTGGCGTAAACTAACTTTCTTTCCATTTTTACTTCTTCAGACGGTGAAAAAGGATTGTCGTATTACCAGACTTGGTAGCCACCATCTTGTCTCACGGCACAATTTGCACGAGCGTTGCTCTGCTCTTCGTTAGATCTCAAAAAGCCAAACCACTTCCAAAAACTGAAACAGTTGAAACATTTTAATCAATCATTTCTTGGTTGAAGCTGCTCCTTCCCCATGGCTATCACTGCCACTGTTTGCGCCTATGTCACTATTAACCATTTTTTCGTGGTTTATAGTGGCAACTCCATCACTCGAGGTGCTAAGTGGTTTTTAGTGGCGTATACCTCTCCTCGTGCATATTGTCACTTCTCTGCATGTTCCTGCTGCTTCACAGAGGTAAAATGGACCGCTGTACCCCATTATTCTATATCGACATTATCGAAAATGTATCTAAATGTTTTTAAATCTCAATAATTATTGATTTATCGCCCAGCCTTATCGACGACAGTGAGAAAGCCTATAGGCAGAAGGTCAGTGACCTGGCAGTGTGGTGCCAGGACAATACTCTCTCAACGTCAGCTAGAGCTGATGGTGGACTACAGGAAACAGAGGGCCGAGCCACATGCCCATCCACGTTGACGGGACTGTAGTGTGGGTTGAGTGGGTTGAGACCTTCAAGTTCCTGTGTCCACATCACTAAGGAATAAACATGGTCCACACACACACCAACACAGTCGTGAAGAAGGCACAACACATATCACATATGGTGCTGCTACGGTTTATTGTATCCTGTTGCCTAGTTGACGTTATCCCTGGTTGATGCTCATTTATAAAACCCTCTTAGGCCTCACTCCCCCCTATCTGAGATATCTACTGCAGCCCTCATCCTCCACATACAACACCCGTTCTCTGCCAGTCACCTTCTGTTAAAGGTCCCCAAAGCACACACATCCCTGAGTCGCTCGTCTTTTCAGTTCGCTGCAGCTAGCGACTGGAACGAGCTGCAAGCTCCAACTGACCTTCTATGACATGTGATCGTCACCACGTCATCACTCAAACTGAACAGTTTTATCTCAATCTCTTAATTCAAAGACTCAATCGTGGACACTCTTACTGACAGTTGTGACTGCTTTGCGTGATGTATTGTTGTCTCTACCTTCTTGCTCTTTGTGCTGTTGTCTGTACCCAATAATGTTTGTACCCTGTTTTGTTCTGCTACCACGTTGTGTTGCTACCATGTTGTTGTCAAGTTGTGCTGCTGCCATGTTGTCACATGTTGCTACCATGCTATGATGTCATCTTAGGTCTCTTTATGTAGTGTTGTCCCTCTTGCCGTGATGTGTGTTTTGTCCTATATATTTAATCCCCCAGGAGCTCTTTTGGTAGGCTGTCATTATAAATAAGAATTTGTTCTGACTTGCTTAGTTAAATAAAATCTAGCCAAGTTATCGTTACTCATTGCATCTAGCCAAGTTATCGTTACTCATTGCATCTAGCCAAGTTATCGTTACTCATTGCATCTAGCCAAGTTATCGTTACTCATTGCATCTAGCCAAGTTATCGTTACTCATTGCATCTAGCCAAGTTATCGTTACTCATTGCATCTAGCCAAGTTATCGTTACTCATTGTATATAGCCAAGTTATCGTTACTCATTGTGTGGTTATTCCTTGCGTTATTAGTTTTTTATATTTCTCTCTGCATTGTTGGGTCCAGAAGTCAGAATGTATATGTATGTTTTGACACGGGTTGTTTACGAAGCATGTGACAAGTAACATTTGAGTCTCGTTGGTCTGTAATCTGGCACTACAGTTACTTGGCAGGCCATCGTCGGCGGCTCTGTGACCGTTATGTAACGGACTAAAGGGAGAAGACGCTGATCTGTGGCTGGTCAGCTGGTCAACACTCAGTGGTGCTGCTAGTCTACTGTTACCTCAAAATGGCACCCTATTTCCTATATGGTGCACTTCTTTTGACCAGGGCTCTATAGGCTCTCGTCAGATGTAGTGCACTATAAAGGAAATAGGGTGCCATTTGGAACACAGATTATACACTGACCAAACACACTAGGCCTTACCAGCTGACCTTAACAAAGTCCTCTGGCTTGCTGGTCAAACAATGACAGGGAATGCGGAGGAAAACACGTCGCTGCAACAGGACAGACAGAGAGGGCCTCCCCCCACAGACCAAGTACACTGTTGTAGGTTACATAGCCTGCTACACTGTTCACATCAGTACAGTAAAGTAGAGTATAGCCCAGTCCAGTAAAGTAAAGTAGAGTATAGCCCAGTCCAGTAAAGTAAAGTAGAGTATAGCCCAGTCCAGTAAAGTAAAGTAGAGTATAGCCCAGTCCAGTAAAGTAAAGTAGAGTATAGCCCAGTCCAGTAAAGTAAAGTAGAGTATAGCCCAGTCCAGTAAAGTAAAGTAGAGTATAGCCCAGTCCAGTAAAGTAAAGTAGAGTATAGCCCAGTCCAGTAAAGTAAAGTAGAGTATAGCCCAGTCCAGTAAAGTAGAGTAGAGTATAGCCCAGTCCAGTAAAGTAGAGTAGAGTATAGCCCAGTCCAGTAAAGTAGAGTAGAGTATAGCCCAGTAGAGTAGAGTATAGCCCAGTAAAGTAGAGTAGAGTATAGCCCATTACAGTAAAGTAGAGTATAGCCCAGTCCAGTAAAGTAGAGTATAGCCCAGTCCAGTAAAGTAGAGTAGAGTATAGCCCAGTCCAGTAAAGTATAGCCGTCCAGTAAAGTAGAGTATAGCCCAGTACAGTAAAGTAGAGTATAGTCCAGTACAGTAAAGTAGAGTATAGTCCAGTACAGTAAAGTATAGTCCAGTACAGTAAAGTAAAGTATAGTACAGTAGAGTATAGTCCAGTAAAGTAGAGTATAGTCCAGTACAGTAGAGTATAGTCCAGTACAGTAGAGTATAGTCCAGTAAAGTAGAGTATAGTCCAGTAAAGTAGAGTATAGTCCAGTCCAGTAAAGTAGATTATAGTACAGTAAAGTAGAGTATAGTCCAGTAAAGTAGAGTATAGTCCAGTAAAGTAGAGTATAGTCCAGTAAAGTAGAGTATAGTCCAGTAAAGTATAGTCCAGTCCAGTACAGTAGAGTATAGTTCAGTACAGTAGAGTATAGTTCAGTACAGTAGAGTATAGTACAGTACAGTAGAGTATAGTCCAGTACAGTAGAGTATAGTCCAGTACAGTAGAGTATAGTCCAGTACACTAGAGCATTAGCGGTACGTGGGAAAAATCACTGGGGAACCCAAGCTCGCTCAGTTGAGCTCAACGAAGATTGGCAAGTTATTTATTTATTTTTGTAAATACATTTTTTGCCAAGGGAGGCCAGATGCTTGCTGGCTTCCCTTACCTTCAATGCTACAGGCGGCAACAATGTCATACCCTTTTTGACCAGACAGCATAAGATAGATGGGCTACACAGAGAGACAGAGGGGCGCTTAATGAATGACTAACCATCTGAATTCATTAGCAATACAAGACCATCGTCTGACCATCTCTTAATGAGAGGTCTGGTTAGCAGATATCACTGAATTTGTTCAGGAAATGTGTCATTCTAATGCAAGAACCGACACATTGTGTCATTCTAATGCATGAACCGACACATTGTGTCATTCTAATGCTTGCACCGACACATTGTGTCATTCTAATGCTTGCACCGACACATTGTGTCATTCTAATCGCTTGCGACACATTGTGTCATTCTAATGCTTGCACCGACACATTGTGTCATTCTAATGCTTGCTCGGATGCTTTCTCCTGTGAGATTACATTCAGCCTCTAGAGAATTGAAGAAAAAATATTAAAACACAAAAAAAAGAGACGAAAGATAAAATTATGGTTTTCAATTTTTTGTCTTGGTCTATTTTTGGGGAGGCCTGGCATCCATGGATACATCACTGCACACTAGATTGATCATTACGAAGTTCTCATAAAGTAGAACAAATGTTCTTATACCAACATGACAGGTTTTATTAAGATGATAAACATTGTCAGTTGCGTCGTCAACTCCGCTATAAATCATAACTTAATATATACATTTTTTTAAAGACAAAAAACATTTATTCAAAAAGGAACAAAGTCACCTACACAGTTATAAAACACATCTTCAAAATATTATATTTATATAAAATACATCTGTGAATGACCCGTCCTAAAGGCTAATCGTAGGAATATTTTAATGAAGAAATAACAAAAACATGCTGTCGACGAACACCAGGGCCGGCTGGTTATGGCTAAAGGATCAGATTAACGTCAGATTTGACTTTTAGTAGCAGGTTAGGATCACTAAAGTAGCCGGTTGGGGAGACTTAAGTTGAGGTTAGGAATTTTTTTAAGCTAAAATGCAAACAATTTCTACTTTTGGCGTTAATTTGACAGAAGCTGGATCCCTTCTAGACATTACCGGGTCATCTCGTCCCTCTCCCAATTCTTAATCATTAATTCTGTCTTTTAGGGAAAGGGGGGATACCTAAATCAGTTGTACAACTGAATGCCTTCAACTGAAACACATTGTCGTCCGCGCCCGGGGAACCCAGTGGGTACAGTGGGTTAACTGCCTTGCGAAGGGCAGAACGACAGATTTTTACCTTGTCAGGTCAGGGGATACGATCCTTTCAGCTACTGGCTCAACGCTCTAACCCCTAGACTAACTGCCGCCACAGCAGGAAGAGGACACTCTTCACAGCCACAAAAATGAATAAATTATAAAACTGATGTTGGACAATCAAATTTGATATGTAACTACATTTTTACAAAGGCTGATTCATTGAGAAAAGCTAATTCTGCTCCTGTGAAATGAAGCCGATGGCATCCATTTTATGAAAGCACTTGTTTCCAAAACTCACAGTTCTACTGGATGAGCTTAAAAAGAAAGAAGATTTAACTTCCTGACTGATGTCTTGGGATGTTGCTTCAATATATTCATATCATTTGCCTTTCTCATGATGCCATCTATTTTGGCAAGTGCACCCAATCCTTGCTGCAGCAAAGCACCCCCACAACATGATGCTGCCACACACGTGCTTCACGGTTGGGATGGTGTTCTTCGGCTTGCAAGCCTCCTTTCCTCCAAACATAACGATGGTCATTATGGCCAAACAGTTCTATTTCTTGTTTCATCAGACAGAGGACATTTCTCAAAAGCACAATCTTTGTCCCCATATTTTTGATTGAAAACCTTTGTCTTTTGGCGGTTTTGGAGCAGTGGCTTCTTCTTGCTGAAACAGCCTTTCAGGTTATGTCGATATAGGACCCGTTTTACTATGAAATAAATACTTTGTACCCGTTTCCTCCAGCATCTTCACAAGATCCGTGCTGTTGTTCTGGATTAATTTGCAGTTTCTAGGGAGACAGATGTGTCTCTCTAGAGGAACAAAATGCGTCTCCTTCTGAGTGTCAGGCCAAGTATGATGGCTGTATGGTCCCATGGTGTTTATACTTGTGTACTATTGTTTTGTACAGATGAACGTGGTACCCTCAGGCATTTGGAAAGTGTTTCATAGGATGAACCAGACTTGTGGAGGTATACCATTTTTTCCCCCTGAGGCCTTGGCTGATTTCTTTTGATTTTCTCATGTCAAGCAAGAGGCACTGAGTTTGAAGGTATGCCTTGCAATACATACACAGGTACACATCAGTGACTCAAATGATGTCAATTAGCATCTCAAAGCTTCTAAAGCCATGACATCATTTTCTGGAATTTTCCAAGCTGTTTAAAGGCACAGTCAACTTAGTGTATGTAAACTTCTGACCCACTGGGCCGTGATACAGTGAATTATAAGTGAAATAATCTGACAGTAAACAACTGTTGGAAAAATGACTTGTGCCATGCACAAAGTGATGTCCTAACAGACTTTCCAAAACTATAGTTTGTTAACAAGAAATTTGTGGAATGGTTGAAGCAGAGTTTTAAATGACTCCAACCTAAGTGCATGTAAACTTCCGACTTCAACTGTACGTAGCTTATTGATTACAACTATGTCCTAATATAGGTAGTTGACAGCCCTATATCAGTGATTAACATTGTAACTCTCTGATATGAATGGTTGGCAACGTTGATTCGTTTCTAAGTGCTACTGAATAAGTTCAACTGAAATGCATGTGATACACATAATTACTCAATCAATCCATTCCAAATCCTTATACATGACACGGGGGGGTGTATGTTGATCTGGCCTAGGACAGCAGCACAACTGCTAGGACTGGGCCTGACAAGCACAATCACTTGCCCTCTAATTTACATGCATTTGAGGAGGAACTTGGCCTGCTCAGAGTGAGCGGCTGCTGTCGGGAAACTACAAACTGTCCAGCTCAGTAGCATCAGCCTCATTACTTTGACCTCGAGAAAGAGTGATCTGGAGGCCGTCTTTACTCTCGTTTTGGGGAAATAATCCTCTCTCTCGGCAGGCACACTGGAAAAGGGGATAATCAACACAATCTTCACCAAACAGTAACACACCCAACACTAATTTCCAAGCAGCTTGAGGATTTAATATGAAGTATATTAGCCTTTGATGTTGGAGCACATCGCCTGGTATTTCCGCCAATTAATAAAAAGCCTTATTTTGAAATGGATTTTTGTTGTCGTTGACGATTTGGGTCAGCAACCATTTTATTTAACAGCTTCTCTTTTCTATTTGAAAGCAGGAAACCCTGATTCATATCCAGAACTACATGTGTGTGTGTGTAGTACAGAGCAGGAAACCCTGATTCATATCCAGAACTACATGTGTGTGTGTGTGTGTGTGTGTGTGTAGTACAGAGCAGGAAACCCTGATTCATATCCAGAACTACATGTGTGTGTGTGTAGTACAGAGCAGGAAACCCTGATTCATATCCAGAACTACGTGTGTGTGTGTGTGTGTGTGTGTGTGTGTGTAGTACAGAGCAGGAAACCCTGATTCATATCCAGAACTACATGTGTGTGTGTGTAGTACAGAGCAGGAAACCCTGATTCATATCCAGAACTACGTGTGTGTGTGTGTGTGTGTGTGTAGTACAGAGCAGGAAACCCTGATTCATATCCAGAACTACATGTGTGTGTGTGTAGTACAGAGCAGGAAACCCTGATTCATATCCAGAACTACATGTGTGTGTGTGTAGTACAAAGCAGGAAACCCTGATTCATATCCAGAACTACATGTGTGTGTGTGTGTGTGTGTAGTACAAAGCAGGAAACCCTGATTCATATCCAGAACTACATGTGTGTGTGTGTGTAGTACAAAGCAGGAAACCCTGATTCATATCCAGAACTACATGTGTGTGTGTGTGTGTGTAGTACAGAGCAGGAAACCCTGATTCATATCCAGAATTACGTGTGTGTGTGTGTGTGTAGTACAGAGCAGGGAATCATGATTACATTGTGTTACCGTGTGTAAATCCACTTCGCTCACCGTAGTTCAATAACCAAAATATATATTTTTTTCTAAAGTCATAGCTGACATCTTTGAATCTTGAGCAGATATTTATTGGAAAACGTAGTCAAACTGAAGGAGATTTGACAGAAATTCTGTTAATAAACGTTGAATCTGCACAGTTCTAGTAAATGTGTTTTTGTAAAAATATTCTATGTAAATTGTTAAACGTGCATAGAGTTTAATGGTTTGTTAAACTTTGAAATCAATAGTTCTCGTTTGGGAAACATTTTAAGTGAAAAATCAGAGTCTCAACGCAATTGCATTACTGTGGAATTGCCGTACTGGATTGTGGATTTCTTCACCATTTACAAATATAAAGTATCAACTTCAACTGAGTTGTAGACAAGCATGTTTAAATGATCTAACGATGTGGCTATACTGCATAGACAAAGCAGGCCATTGTGTTATCTGACCTTGTTTAGCTAGTTCATCCTGAGCTATAAACCACAACTCATACAGAATGCTGACTCCCATAATTAGTATAGAGAAGAACTTAACATTCACTATGATGAATGTAATGAAGGAGACAACTACAAAACAACTCCTACAGGGATGAACAGGTATTCCTTACCATGTCCATGTCATCCAGCACAGAGACATGAACCGATCCAAGCATTTTCCAATGTAGTGTACAAGCTTTCCCCCTCTCTGTTTCTGTGGTTTGAAACAAGTTCACAACAAACTGGAGAGGTAGTATAATCCACTGCTATGAAGCACCACGGCCACGTTGGTTGGTACGTCGTATAGGAGTCTGCAGTCACTCAGCTTGGTTTAGTTATGGTGTTTCGTTTTCACAGCCTGCTCCTTGCGGCATCAGGGAATAGCTGATAAGCAGTTTGGAGAAAGGGACAGGGAGGACAAATCAAGCTAAGCTGTTACAGTGGATAAAACCCCAGTGATGCAAGCAGACAAGTTAAGTATAGTTTACACCCTGGGGTTGGGTAGCAGGGTGTTTACACCCTGGGGTTGGGTAGCAGGGTGTTAACACCCTGGGGTTGGAGTAGCAGGGTGTTAAAGTAACGCGGTTCCCAAAGCCACAGATGTTAAGTATCATTTACATCCTGGGGTTGGGTAGCAGGGGTGTTAACACCCTGGGGTTGGGTAGCAGGGTGTTAACACCCTGGGGTTGGGTAGCAGGGTGTTAACACCCTGGGGTTGGGTAGCAGGGTGTTAAAGTAACGCGGTTCCCAAAGCCACAGACGTGTTAAGTATCATTTACATCCTGGGGTTGGGTAGCAGGGTGTTAACACCCTGGGGTTGGGAAGCTGGGGGTTGGGAAGCAGGGTGTTAAAGTAACGCGGTTCCCAAAGCAACAGATGTGTTATTCTTCTGTCTTCATCCACATTTCAACCCAACACCGCCATGAAATAACCCTCATCCATCCTCTTGACACAGACAGACAGACAGACAGACAGACAGACAGACAGACAGACAGACAGACAGACAGACAGACAGACAGACGAACAGACAGACAGACAGACAGACAGACAGACAGACGAACAGACAGACAGACAGACGAACAGACAGACAGACAGACAGACAGACAGACAGACGAACGAACAGACGAACCAGACAGACAGACAGACAGACAGACAGACAGACAGACAGACAGACAGACAGACAGACAGACAGACAGACAGACAGACAGACAGACAGACAGACAGACAGACAGACAGACAGACAGACAGACAGACAGACAGACAGACAGACAGACAGACAGACAGACAGACAGACAGACAGACAGACAGACAGACAGACAGACAGACAGACAGACAGACAGACAGACAGACAGACAGACAGACAGACAGACAGACAGACAGACAGACAGACAGACAGACAGACAGACAGACAGACAGACAGACAGACAGACAGACAGACAGACAGACAGACAGACAGACAGACAGACAGACAGACAGACAGACAGACAGACAGACAGACAGACAGACAGACAGACAGACAGACAGACAGACAGACAGACAGACAGACAGACAGACAGACAGACAGACAGACAGACAGACAGACAGACAGACAGACAGACAGACAGACAGACAGACAGACAGACAGACAGACAGACAGACAGACAGACAGACAGACAGACAGACAGACAGACAGACAGACAGACAGACAGACAGACAGACAGACAGACAGACAGACAGACAGACAGACAGACAGACAGACAGACAGACAGACAGACAGACAGACAGACAGACAGACAGACAGACAGACAGACAGACAGACAGACAGACAGACAGACAGACAGACAGACAGACAGACAGACAGACAGACAGACAGACAGACAGACAGACAGACAGACAGACAGACAGACAGACAGACAGACAGACAGACAGACAGACAGACAGACAGACAGACAGACAGACAGACAGACAGACAGACAGACGACAGACAGACAGACAGACAGACAGACAGACAGACAGACAGACAGACAGAACAGACAGACAGACAGACAGACAGACAGACAGACAGACAGACAGACAGACAGACAGACAGACAGACAGACAGAACAGACAGACAGACAGACAGACAGACAGACAGACAGACAGACAGACAGACAGACAGACAGACAGACAGACAGACAGACAGACAGACAGACAGACAGACAGACAGACAGACAGACAGACAGACAGACAGACAGACAGACAGACAGACAGACAGACAGACAGACAGACAGACAGACAGACAGACAGACAGACAGACAGACAGACAGACAGACAGACAGACAGACAGACAGACAGACAGACAGACAGACCAAGACAGAACAGGACAGAACAGAACAGGACAGACAGACAGACAGACAGACAGACAGACAGACAGACAGACAGACAGACAGACAGACAGACAGGACAGACAGACAGACAGACAGACATACAGACAGACAGGACAGACAGACAGACAGACAGACAGACAGACAGACAGACAGACAGACAGACAGACAGACAGACAGACAGACAGACAGACAGACAGACAGACAGACAGACAGACAGACAGACAGACAGACAGACAGACAGACAGACAGACAGACAGACAGACAGACAGACAGACAGACAGACAGACAGACAGACAGACAGAC
>NC_060187.1:7140488-7158052 GCF_021184085.1 Oncorhynchus gorbuscha | reverse complement strand
CATGCATGGTCACTTTAATTAACTCTACCTACATGTACAGTTGAAGTCGGAAGTTTACATACACATAGGTTGAGGTCATTAAAACTTGTTTTTCAACAACTCCACCATTTTCTTGTTAACCTGTTAAGTCGACCCTCTACTTTTTCGAATATTCTGTTAAAAAATCGCGCAACATTTCAACGCCCTGCTACTCAGGCCAGGAATATAGTATATGCATATGATTAGTATGTGTGGATAGAAAACACTCAGACGTTTATAAAACTGGTTAAATCATGGCTGTGACTATAACAGAACGTGCGTTTCATTGAAAAGTGCAGGAAAATCTGATCACTGAAAATGGAAATAAATATCCATGCGCGACATCAAGGAAATGTTCAAAGTGAACCGAATTAAATGAGGCCGAGGTTGCAGTGCCTACAGCTTCCACACGTTGTCTAGAGTATTGTCATTTGATTCAGCTTTGATTCTTGGTCTAACCGAATCGATTCCCTCCGGTCTCCGACCGGATGTTTTGGTCGAGCTCTCTCCAAGACATTTTTTCGAAACAGACACCTATAGAATTGACATCGCCTCCTGATGAATTTTATCGCTTATTAACGTGTACTAATACCTAAAGTTGCATTACAAAAATATTTTGAAGTGTTTTGTGAAAGTTTATCGTCGACTTTTTGAATTTAAAAAAATGACGTTACGTTATGAAACGCTATTTTTTTCCCGTTTATCACGCAGTCTTCATAGATCGATATCTAGGCTATATATGGACCGATTTAATCGAAAAAAAAGACCCAATAGTGATTATGGGACATCTAGGAGTGCCAACAAAGAAGATGGTCAAAGGTAATGAATGTTTTATATTTTATTTGTGCGGTTTGTGTAGCGACGACTATGCTAATTATTTTGTTTACGTCCCCTGTGGGTCTTTTGGGGTGTTACATGCTATCAGATAATAGCTTCTCATGCTTTCGCCCGAAAAGCATTTTAAAAATCTGACTTGTTGCCTGGATTCACAACGAGTGTAGCTTTAATTCAATACCCTGCATGTGTATTTTAATGAACGTTTGAGTTTTAACTAATACTATTAGCATTTAGCGTGGCACATTTGCATTTCCAGAGCTCTAGATGGGACGACTGCGTGCCAGGGAGGAGCAAGAGGTTAACAAACTATAGTTTTGTCAAGTCGGTTAGGACATCTACTTTGTGCATGACACAAGTAATTTTTCCAACAATTGTTTACAGACAGATTATTTCACTGTATCACAATTCCAGTAGGTCAGAAGTTTACATACATTAAGTTGATTCTGCCTATAAACAGCTTGGAAAATTCCAGAAAATTATGTCATGGCTTTGGAAGCTTCTGATTGGCTAATTGATATAATTGGAGTCAATTGGAAGTGTACCTGTAGATGTATTTCAAGGCCTACATTCAAACTCAGTGCCTCTTCGCTTGACATCACGGGAAAATAAAAAGAAATCAGTCAAGACCTCAGGAAAAAAAATGTAGACCTCCACAAGTCCGGTTCATCCTTGGGAGCATTTTCCAAACGCCTGAAGGTACCACATTCATCTGTACAAGGAATAGTACGAAAGTATAAACACCATGGGAACACGCAGCCGTCAAATCGATCAAGAAGGAGATGCATTCCGTCTCCTGGAGATGAATGTACTTTTCTGCAAAAAGTGCAAATCAATCCCAGAACAGCAAAGGACCATGTGAAGATGCTGGAGGAAACCGGTATAAAAGTATCTATATCCACAGTAAAACGAGTCCTATAGAGACATAACCGGAAAGGCCGCTCAGGAAGGAAGAAGCCACAGCTCAAAAACCGCGATAAAAAAGCCAGACTAGTTTGCAACTGCACATGGGGACAAAGATCGTACTTTTTGGAGAAACGTTTACTGGTCTGACGAAACAAAAATAGAACTGTTTGGCCATCATTATGTTTGGAGGAAAAAGGGGGAGGCTTGCAAGTCGAAGAGCACCATCCCAACCGTGAAGCACAGGGATGGCAGCATCATGTTGTGGGAGTGGTTTAGTGCAGGAGGGACTGGTGCACTTGACAAAATAGATGGCATCATGAGGTCGGAAAAGTATTTGGATATATTGAAGCAACATCAAGACAACAGTCAGGAAGTTAAAGCATGATTGCAAATAGATCCTCCAAATGGACAATGGCCCCAAGCATACTTCCAAAGTTGTAGCAAAATGACTTTGTTGTCCTTAAGCCAAGGTATTGGAGTGTCTATCACAAAGCCCGGACCTCAATCATATAGAAAATTTGTGGGCAGAACTGAAAAAGTGTGTGCGGGCAAGGAGGCCTACAACCTGACACAGTCACACCAGCTCTGTCAGGAGGAATGGGCCAAAATTCACCCAACTTATTGTGGAAGCTTGTGGAAGGCTACCTGAAACGTTTGACCCAAGTTAAACAATTTAAACGCAGTGCTACCAAATGTAATTTGTGTAAATGACTACTGCCCGTAGAACTCCGCTTTAGCCATGAAATGCTTTGAAAGGCTAACATCAACATCCCAAACACCCTGGACCCACTCAAGTTTGCATACCACCCAAACAAATGACACAATTTCTATTGCACTCCACACTGCCCTCTCCCATCTGCACAAGAGGAACAGCTATGTCAGAATGCTGTTCATTGACTACAGCGCAGCGTTCAACACCATAGTGCCCTCCAAGCTCAGGACCCTGGGACTGAACACCTCCCTCTGCAACTGGATTCTGGACTTCCTGTTGGGCCACCCCAAAGTGGTGAGGGTATGCAATAACCACATGCTGTTCCTCAATACTGGGGTCCCTCAGGAGTGTGTACTTAGTCCCCTCCTGTACTCCCCGTTTACCCTCGATCGCACGACTCCAACACCATCATTAAGTTTGCTGTCGACCCGACGGTGGTAGGTCTGATCACCGACGATTAGGGCTGGGCGATACGGCAAATATATTATCACGATAAAATATACATCTATCAAATGATGTTTAAAAAGGTGCATATCTGCTTCAGACTCAAGAATGCCTGAACAAACCAAATGCTTTAATATTTATTTATTGTCAGAAGTAGAACTCACAATTGTTTTTTTTGTGTTTTTTTTTTAGCTGTAAACCCTTAGAAGTCATGAGCAAGAAATGATTTAAATGGTGCAAGGCAATATGTATTAAAACTGTTAGCCTAATGGCACATCACAGTTCATGTTGGGGTAGTTGTTGTCTTACAAGTTACAAGCAAGAAAGACGAGTCTATCTACAGGCTTTAACGCTGCCCTATGGCAGGTCACAATGTTGCCATGGTGCTAAAAACACACTGAGGGGGAGCTGGTCGCAGGAATGCCCGTGTAGAGCTTTGCCAGGTGGCTGACTTTGGTATCGTTTTTTGGGGTGGCTCTTCCACCAGTCCAGTGGATTGGTTTCACTGTCAGCATCAGGAGACTGGAGGTAAAAGTTGAGTTCCTTCTCTACCAGATGGATTTCATTAAGACCTGTGATGGTGGAACAAGGCTTTTTGAAGGAAAAAAAAACTGCTGTGACTTTCTCTTTTTTAGCTGTCGGTTGTGGTGAAGCTATAGCCATGGAAACCCAAGCCCAGCACAGGGAGACGTGTACCTCATTGACCATCTGAGACAGCTCTTGCTTTTATATGTGTCCCACCTTCTCCTCTTTGATGTAATGTGTTTTTAAACTGAGGGTCGACCAACGAGGCTGGGTCTCATTCAGATAGTCCATGACAAATCGTTTTTTGATGGTTTGGTTGAACTCTGTTTCGCCATCATTAAGGGTTCATGACCTCTGTAGATTTGGATGATGCTTGAGATTTGGATGATCCTTATCGACGACAGTGAGAAAGCCTATAGGCAGAAGGTCAGTGACCTGGCAGTGTGGTGCCAGGACAACACTCTCCCTCAACGTCAGCTAGAGCTGATGGTGGACTACAGGAAACGGAGGGCCGAGCCACGCGCCCATCCACGTTGACTGGGCTGTAGTGTGGGTTGAATGGGTTGAGACCTTCAAGTTCCTGTGTCCACATCACTAAGGAATAAACATGGTCCACACACGCACACCAACACAGTCGTGAAGAAGGCACAACAACTCCTCTTCCACCCTCAAGATGCTGAAAATAATTGGTTCTGAGATCCTCAAAAAGGTTCTACAGCTGCACCAATTGAGAGCAAGGCGATACAGAGGGCAGTGCGTACGGCCCAGTACATCACTGCGCCCCCATTACATCACTGCCCCCCGAGTTCCCTGCCTTCCAGGATCTCTATACCAGGCGGAGTCAGAAGAAGGCCCTAAAAATGGCCAAATCCTCCAGCCAGACTGTTCTCTCTGCTACCACACAGGAAGCGGTACCATTGCACCAAGCCTGGAACCAACAGGACCCAGAACATCCTCTACCCCCAAGTCATAAGTCTGCTAAACAGTTAATCAAATAGCTACCCGGACGATCTGCATTGACCCCCTTTGCACGCTTTTGATTAATCACGTATGGTGCTGCTACGGTTTATTGTATCCTGTTGCCTAGTTGACGTTATCGCTGGTTGATGCTTATTTATAAAACCCTCTTAGGCCTCACTCCCCCCTATCTGAGATATCTACTGCAGCCCTCATCCTCCACATACAACACCCGTTCTCTGCCAGTCACCTTCTGTTAAAGGTCCCCAAAGCACACACATCCCTGAGTCGCTCGTCTTTTCAGTTCGCTGCAGCTAGCGACTGGAACGAGCTGCAAGCTCCAACTGACCTTCTATGACATGTGATCGTCACCACGTCATCACTCAAACTGAACAGTTTTATCTCAATCTCTTAATTCAAAGACTCAATCGTGGACACTCTTACTGACAGTTGTGGCTGCTTTGCGTGATGTATTGTTGTCTCTACCTTCTTGCTCTTTGTGCTGTTGTCTGTACCCAATAATGTTTGTACCCTGTTTTGTTCTGCTACCACGTTGTGTTGCTACCATGTTGTCACATGTTGCTACCATGCTATGATGTCATCTTAGGTCTCTCTTTATGTAGCGTTGTCCCTCTTGCCGTGATGTGTGTTTTGTCCTATATATTTAATCCCCCCCCAGGAGCTCTTTTGGTAGGCTGTCATTATAAATAAGAATTTGTTCTGACTTGCTTAGTTAAATAAATAAAATCTAGCCAAGTTATCGTTACTCATTGCATCTAGCCAAGTTATCGTTACTCATTGCATCTAGCCAAGTTATCGTTACTCATTGCATCTAGCCAAGTTATCGTTACTCATTGCATCTAGCCAAGTTATCGTTACTCATTGCATCTAGCCAAGTTATCGTTACTCATTGCATCTAGCCAAGTTATCGTTACTCATTGCATCTAGCCAAGTTATCGTTACTCATTGTATATAGCCAAGTTATCGTTACTCATTGTATATAGCCAAGTTATCGTTACTCATTGTATATAGCCAAGTTATCGTTACTCATTGTGTGGTTATTCCTTGCGTTATTAGTTTTTATATTTCTCTCTGCATTGTTGGGTCCAGAAGTCAGAATGTATATGTATGTTTTGACACGGGTTGTTTACGAAGCATGTGACAAGTAACATTTGAGTCTCGTTGGTCTGTAATCTGGCACTACAGTTACTTGGCAGGCCATCGTCGGCGGCTCTGTGACCGTTATGTAACGGACTAAAGGGAGAGACGCTGATCTGTGGCTGGTCAGCTGGTCAACACTCAGTGGTGCTGCTAGTCTACTGTTACCTCAAAATGGCACCCTATTTCCTATATGGTGCACTTCTTTTGACCAGGGCTCTATAGGCTCTCGTCAGATGTAGTGCACTATAAAGGAAATAGGGTGCCATTTGGAACACAGATTATACACTGACCAAACACACTAGGCCTTACCAGCTGACCTTAACAAAAGTCCTCTGGCTTGCTGGTCAAACAATGACAGGGAATGCGGAGGAAAACACGTCGCTGCAACAGGACAGACAGAGAGGGCCTCCCCCCACAGACCAAGTACACTGTTGTAGGTTACATAGCCTGCTACACTGTTCACATCAGTACAGTAAAGTAGAGTATAGCCCAGTCCAGTAAAGTAGAGTATAGCCCAGTAAAGTAGAGTAGAGTATAGCCCAGTAAAGTAGAGTAGAGTATAGCCCAGTCCAGTAAAGTAGAGTATAGCCCAGTAAAGTAGAGTAGAGTATAGCCCAGTACAGTAGAGTATAGCCCAGTCCAGTAAAGTAGAGTAGAGTATAGCCCAGTCCAGTAAAGTAGAGTAGAGTATAGCCCAGTCCAGTAAAGTAAAGTAGAGTATAGCCCAGTCCAGTAAAGTAAAGTAGAGTATAGCCCAGTCCAGTAAAGTAAAGTAGAGTATAGCCCAGTAAAGTAAAGTAGAGTATAGCCCAGTAAAGTAAAGTAGAGTATAGCCCAGTCCAGTAAAGTAGAGTATAGCCCAGTAAAGTAGAGTAGAGTATAGCCCAGTCCAGTAAAGTAGAGTATAGCCCATTACAGTAAAGTAGAGTATAGCCCAGTCCAGTAAAGTAGAGTAGAGTATAGCCCAGTCCAGTAAAGTATAGCCCAGTCCAGTAAAGTAGAGTATAGTCCAGTAAAGTAGAGTATAGTCCAGTACAGTAAAGTAGAGTATAGTCCAGTAAAGTAGAGTATAGTCCAGTACAGTAAAGTAGAGTATAGTCCAGTAAAGTCCAGTACAGTCCAGTACAGTAAAGTACAGTATAGTCCAGTAAAGTAGAGTATAGTCCAGTACAGTATAGTATAGTACAGTAAAGTAGAGTATAGTTCAGTACAGTATAGCACAGTCCAGTAAAGTAGAGTATAGTCCAGTAAAGTAGAGTATAGTCCAGTAAAGTAGAGTATAGTCCAGTAAAGTAGAGTATAGTCCAGTAGAGTAGTTCAGTACAGTATAGTACAGTACAGTCCAGTCCAGTAAAGTAGTGTATAGTCCAGTCCAGTAAAGTAAAGTAGAGTATAGCCCAGTCCAGTAAAGTAAAGTAGAGTATAGCCCAGTCCAGTAAAGTAAAGTAGAGTATAGCCCAGTAAAGTAAAGTAGAGTATAGCCCAGTAAAGTAAAGTAGAGTATAGCCCAGTCCAGTAAAGTAGAGTATAGCCCAGTAAAGTAGAGTAGAGTATAGCCCAGTAAAGTAGAGTAGAGCCCAGTCCAGTAAAGTAGAGTATAGCCCATTACAGTAAAGTAGAGTATAGCCCAGTCCAGTAAAGTAGAGTAGAGTATAGCCCAGTCCAGTAAAGTATAGCCCAGTCCAGTAAAGTAGAGTATAGTCCAGTAAAGTAGAGTATAGTCCAGTACAGTAAAGTAGAGTATAGTCCAGTAAAGTAGAGTATAGTCCAGTACAGTAAAGTAGAGTATAGTACAGTAAAGTCCAGTACAGTCCAGTACAGTAAAGTACAGTATAGTCCAGTAAAGTAGAGTATAGTCCAGTACAGTATAGTATAGTACAGTAAAGTAGAGTATAGTACAGTAGAGTATAGTTCAGTACAGTATAGCACAGTCCAGTAAAGTAGAGTATAGTCCAGTAAAGTAGAGTATAGTCCAGTAAAGTAGAGTATAGTCCAGTAGAGTAGTTCAGTACAGTATAGTACAGTCCAGTCCAGTAAAGTAGTGTATAGTCCAGTCCAGTAAAGTAGTGTATAGTCCAGTCCAGTAAAGTAGAGTATAGTTCAGTACAGTAGAGTATAGTTCAGTACAGTAGAGTATAGTCCAGTACAGTAGAGTATAGTCCAGTACAGTAGAGTATAGTCCAGTACAGTAGAGTATAGTCCAGTACAGTAGAGCATTAGCGGTACGTGGGAAAAATCACTGGGGAACCCAAGCTCGCTCAGTTGAGCTCAACGAAGATTGGCAAGTTATTTATTTATTTTTGTAAATACATTTTTTGCCAAGGGAGGCCAGATGCTTGCTGGCTTCCCTTACCTTCAATGCTACAGGCGGCAACAATGTCATACCCTTTTTGACCAGACAGCATAAGATAGATGGGCTACACATAGAGAGACAGAGGGGCGCTTAATGAATGACTAACCATCTGAATTCATTAGCAATACAAGACCATCGTCTGACCATCTCTTAATGAGAGGTCTGGTTAGCAGATATCACTGAATTTGTTCAGGAAATGTGTCATTCTAATGCAAGAACCGACACATTGCGTCATTCTAATGCATGAACCGACACATTGCGTCATTCTAATGCATGAACCGACACATTGCGTCATTCTAATGCATGAACCGACACATTGCGTCATTCTAATGCATGAACCGACACATTGCGTCATTCTAATGCATGAACCGACACATTGCGTCATTCTAATGCATGAACCGACACATTGCGTCATTGAGTATAGCCCAGTCCAGTAAAGTAGAGTATAGCCCCAGTCCAGTAAAGTAGAGTATAGCCCAGTAGAGTAGAGTATAGCCCAGTCCAGTAAAGTAAAGTAGAGTATAGCCCAGTAGAGTAGAGTATAGCCCAGTCCAGTAAAGTAAAGTATAGCCCAGTCCAGTCCAGTAAAGTAGAGTATAGCCCAGTCCAGTAAAGTATAGCCCAGTCCAGTAAAGTAGAGTATAGCCCAGTCCAGTAAAGTAGAGTATAGCCCAGTCCAGTAAAGTAGAGTATAGCCCAGTTCAGTAAAGTAGAGTATAGCCAAGTCCAGTAAAGTAAAGTAGAGTATAGCCCAGTAGAGTAGAGTATAGCCCAGTCCAGTAAAGTAAAGTATAGCCCAGTAGAGTAGAGTATAGCCCAGTCCAGTAAAGTATAGCCCAGTCCAGTAAAGTAAAGTAGAGTATAGCCCAGTCCAGCAAAGTATAGCCCAGTAGAGTAGAGTATAGCCCAGTCCAGTAAAGTAGAGTATAGCCCAGTCCAGTAAAGTAGAGTATAGCCCAGTCCAGTAAAGTAGAGTATAGCCCAGTCCAGTAAAGTAGAGTATAGCCCAGTCCAGTAAAGTAGAGTATAGCCCAGTCCAGTAAAGTAGAGTATAGCCCAGTAGAGTAGAGTATAGCCCAGTAGAGTAGAGTATAGCCCAGTCCAGTAAAGTAGTGTATAGCCCAGCCCAGTCCAGTAAAGTAGAGTAGAGTATAGCCCAGTCCAGTAAAGTATAGCCCAGTCCAGTAAAGTAGAGTATAGCCCAGTCCAGTAAAGTAGAGTATAGCCCAGTCCAGTAAAGTATAGCCCAGTCCAGTAAAGTAGAGTAAAGTATAGCCCAGTCCAGTAAAGTATAGTCCAGTAGAGTAGAGTCCAGTCCAGTAAAGTAGAGTATAGCCCAGTCCAGTAAAGTATAGCCCAGTCCAGTAAAGTATAGCCCAGTACAGTAAAGTAGAGTATAGTACAGTAAAGTAGAGTATAGTCCAGTAAAGTACAGTATAGCCCAGTCCAGTACAGTATAGTCCAGTAAAGTAGAGTATAGTCCAGTACAGTAAAGTAGAGTATAGTCCAGTACAGTAAAGTAGAGTATAGTCCAGTACAGTAGAGTATAGTCCAGTACAGTCCAGTACAGTAGAGTATAGTCCAGTACAGTAGAGTATAGTCCAGTACAGTAGAGTCGAGTACAGTAGAGTATAGTCCAGTAAAGTAGAGTATAGTCCAGTACAGTAGAGTATAGTCCAGTCCAGTAGAGTATAGTCCAGTAAAGTAGAGTATAGCACAGAGTAGTTCAGTACAGTATAGTACAGTACAGTCCAGTAAAGTAGTGTATAGTCCAGTCCAGTAAAGTAGAGTAGTTCAGTACAGTATAGTACAGTACAGTCCAGTAAAGTAGTGTATAGTCCAGTCCAGTAAAGTAGAGTATAGTTCAGTACAGTAGAGTATAGTTCAGTACAGTAGAGTATAGTTCAGTACAGTAGAGTATAGTCCAGTCCAGTAAAGTAGAGTATAATACAGTAAAGTAGTATAGTACAGTAGAGTATAGTTCAGTACAGTAGAGTATAGCACAGTCCAGTAAAGTAGAGTATAGCACAGTAGAGTAGTTCAGTACAGTATAGTACAGTACAGTCCAGTAAAGTAGTGTATAGTCCAGTCCAGTAAAGTAAAGTAGAGTTCAGTAGAGTATAGTTCAGTACAGTAGAGTATAGTACAGTAGAGTATAGTACAGTACAGTATAGTCCAGTACAGTAGAGTATAGTCCAGTACAGTAGAGCATTAGCGGTACGTGGGAAAAAAATCACTGGGGAACCCAACGAAGATTGGCAAGTTATTTATTTATTTATTTTTGTAAATACATTTTTTGCCAAGGGAGGCCAGATGCTTGCTGGCTTCCCTTACCTTCAATGCTACAGGCGGCAACAATGTCATACCCTTTTTGACCAGACAGCATAAGATAGATGGGCTACACATAGAGAGACAGAGGGGCGCTTAATGAATGACTAACCATCTGAATTCATTAGCAATACAAGACCATCGTCTGACCATCTCTTAATGAGAGGTCTGGTTAGCAGATATCACTGAATTTGTTCAGGAAATGTGTCATTCTAATGCAAGAACCGACACATTGCGTCATTCTAATGCATGAACCGACACATTGCGTCATTCTAATGCATGAACCGACACATTGCGTCATTCTAATGCATGAACCGACACATTGCGTCATTCTAATGCATGAACCGACACATTGCGTCATTCTAATGCATGAACCGACACATTGCGTCATTCTAATGCATGAACCGACACATTGCGTCATTCTAATGCATGAACCGACACATTGTGTCATTCTAATGCATGAACCGACACATTGTGTCATTCTAATGCATGAACCGACACATTGTGTCATTCTAATGCATGAACCGACACATTGTGTCATTCTAATGCATGAACCGACACATTGTGTCATTCTAATGCATGAACCGACACATTGTGTCATTCTAATGCATGAACCGACACATTGTGTCATTCTAATGCATGAACCGACACATTGCGTCATTCTAATGCATGAACCGACACATTGTGTCATTCTAATGCATGAACCGACACATTGTGTCATTCTAATGCATGAACCGACACATTGCGTCATTCTAATGCATGAACCGACACATTGTGTCATTCTAATGCATGAACCGACACATTGTGTCATTCTAATGCATGAACCGACACATTGTGTCATTCTAATGCATGAACCGACACATTGTGTCATTCTAATGCATGAACCGACACATTGTGTCATTCTAATGCATGAACCGACACATTGTGTCATTCTAATGCATGCTCGGATGCTTTCTCCTGTGAGATTACATTCAGCCTCTAGAGAATTGAAGGAAAAATATTAAAACACAAAAAAAGAGACGAAAGATAAAATTATGGTTTTTCAATTTTTTTGTCTTGGTCTATTTTTTGGGGAGGCCTGGCATCCATGGATACATCACTGCACACTAGATTGATCATTACGAAGTTCTCATAAAGTAGAACAAATGTTCTTATACCAACATGACAGGTTTTATTAAGATGATAAACATTGTCAGTTGCGTCGTCAACTCCGCTATAAATCATAACTTAATATATACATTTTTTTAAAGACAAAAAACATTTATTCAAAAAGGAACAAGTCACCTACACAGTTATAAAACACATCTTCAAAATATTATATTTATATAAAATACATCTGTGAATGACCTGTCCTAAAGGCTAATCGTATGAATATTTTAATGAAGAAATAACAAAAACACAGCTTTTTTGAAATGCAATCTAGGATTCTAATTTAATATAGCCTAGGCATGCACATTTGAATTAGGCCAAATAAATAACAAAAACATGCTGTCGACGAACACCAGGGCCGGCTGGTTATGGCTAAAAGGGATCAGATTAACGTCAGATTTGACTTTTCGTAGCAGGTTAGGATCACTAAAGTAGCCGGTTGGGAGACTTAAGTTGAGGTTAGAATTTTTTTTATAGCTAAAATGCAAACAATTTCTACTTTTGACGTTAATTTGACAGAAGCTGGATCCCTTCTAGACATTACCGGGTCATCTCGTCCCTCTCCCAATTCTTAATCATTAATTCTGTCTTTTAGGGAAAGGGGGATACCTAATCAGTTGTACAACTGAATGCCTTCAACTGAAACACATTGTCGTCCGCGCCCGGGGAACAGTGGGTACAGTGGGAACAGTGGGTTAACTGCCTTGCGAAGGGGCAGAACGACAGATTTTTACCTTGTCAGGTCGGGGATACGATCCTTTCAGCTACTGGCTCAACGCTCTAACCCCTAGACTAACTGCCGTCACAGCAGGAGGAAGAGGACACTCTTCACAGCCACAAAAATGAATAAATTATAAAACTGATGTTGGACAATCAAATTTGATATGTAACTACATTTTTACAAGGCTGATTCATTGAGAGAAAGCTAATTCTGCTCCTGTGAAATGAAGCCGATGGCATCCATTTTATGAAAGCATTTGTTTCCAAAACTCACAGTTCTACTGGATGAGCTTAAAAGAAAAGAAGATTTAACTTCCTGACTGATGTCTTGGGATGTTGCTTCAATATATTCACATAATTTGCCTTTCTCATGATGCCATCTATTTTGTGAAGTGCACCAATCCTTGCTGCAGCAAAGCACCCCCACAACATGATGCTGCCACCCCCGTGCTTCACGGTTGGGATGGTGTTCTTCGGCTTGCAAGCCTCCCCCTTTTTCCTCCAAACATAACGATGGTCATTATGGCCAAACAGTTCTATTTTTGTTTCATCAGACCAGAGGACATTTCTCCAAAAAGCACAATCTTTGTCCCCATGTGCAGTTGAAAACCTTAGTCTGTCTTTTTTAAGGCGGTTTTGGAGCAGTGGCTTCTTCCTTGCTGAGCAGCCTTTCAGGTTGTCGATTATAGGACCCGCTTTACTGTGGAAATAAATACTTTTGTACCCGTTTCCTCCAGCATCTTCACAAGATCCATTGCTGTTGTTCTGGGATTAATTTGCAGTTTCATCTCTAGGAGACAGAATGAATCTCCTTCCTGAGTGTCAGGCCAAGTATGATGGCTGTATGGTCCCATGGTGTTTATACTTGTGTACTATTGTTTGTACAGATGAACGTGGTACCTTCAGGCATTTGGAAAGTGTTTCTTAGGATGAACCAGACTTGTGGAGGTATACCATTTTCCCCCCCCTGAGGCCTTGCCTGATTTCTTTTGATTTTCTCATGTCAAGCAAAGAGGCACTGAGTTTGAAGGTAGGCCTTGCAATACATACACAGGTACAAATCCAATTGACTCAAATGATGTCAATTAGCATCTCAGAAGCTTCTAAAGCCGTGACATCATTTTCTGGAATTTTCCAAGCTGTTTAAAGGCACAGTCAACTTAGTGTATGTAAACTTCTGACCCACTGGAATTGTGATACAGTGAATTATAAGTGAAATAATCTGTCTGTAAACAACTGTTGGAAAAATGACTTGTACCATGCACAAAGTATATGTCCTCACCGACTTGCCAAAACTATAGTTTGTTAACAAGAAATTTGTGGAATGGTTGAAAAACGAGTTTTAAATGACTCCAACCTAAGTGCATGTAAACTTCCAACTTCAACTGTACGTGGTTTATTGATTACAACTATATGTCCTAATATAGGTAGTTGGCTGCCTATATCAGTGATTAACATTGTAACTCTGATATGAATGGTTGGCAACGATGATTCGTTTCTAAGTGCTACTGAATAAGTTCAACTGAAATGCATGTGATACACATAATTACTCAATCAATCCATTCCAAATCCTTATACATGACACGGGGGAAGGGGGGGGTGTATGTTGATCTGGCCTAGGACAGCAGCACAACTGCCAAGTCTGGGCCTGACAAGCACAATCACTTGCCCTCTAATTTACATGCATTTGAGGAGGAACTTGGCCTGCTCAGAGTGAGCGGCTGCTGTCGGGAAACTACAAACTGTCCAGCTCAGTAGCATCAGCCTCATTACTTTGACCTCGAGAAAGAGTGATCTGGAGGCCGTCTTTACTCTCGTTTTGGGGAAATAATCCTCTCTCTCGGCAGGCACACTGGAAAAGGGGATAATCAACACAATCTTCACCAAACAGTAACACACCCAACACTAATTTCCAAGCAGCTTGAGGATTTAATATGAAGTATATTAGCCTTTGATGTTGGAGCACATCGCCTGGTATTTCCGCCAATTAATAAAAAGCCTTATTTTGAAATGGATTTTTGTTGTCGTTGACGATTTGGGTCAGCAACCATTTTATTTAACAGCTTCTCTTTTCTATTTGAAAGCAGGAAACCCTGATTCATATCCAGAACTACATGTGTGTGTGTGTAGTACAGAGCAGGAAACCCTGATTCATATCCAGAACTACATGTGTGTGTGTGTGTGTGTGTGTGTGTGTGTGTGTGTGTAGTACAGAGCAGGAAACCCTGATTCATATCCAGAACTACATGTGTGTGTGTGTAGTACAGAGCAGGAAACCCTGATTCATATCCAGAACTACGTGTGTGTGTGTGTGTGTGTGTGTAGTACAGAGCAGGAAACCCTGATTCATATCCAGAACTACATGTGTGTGTGTGTAGTACAGAGCAGGAAACCCTGATTCATATCCAGAACTACATGTGTGTGTGTGTGTAGTACAAAGCAGGAAACCCTGATTCATATCCAGAACTACATGTGTGTGTGTGTGTGTGTGTAGTACAAAGCAGGAAACCCTGATTCATATCCAGAACTACATGTGTGTGTGTGTGTAGTACAAAGCAGGAAACCCTGATTCATATCCAGAACTACATGTGTGTGTGTGTGTGTGTAGTACAGAGCAGGAAACCCTGATTCATATCCAGAATTACGTGTGTGTGTGTGTGTGTGTGTAGTACAGAGCAGGGAATCATGATTACATTGTGTTACCGTGTGTAAATCCACTTCGCTCACCGTAGTTCAATAACCAAAATATATATTTTTTTCTAAAGTCATAGCTGACATCTTTGAATCTTGAGCAGATATTTATTGGAAAAAACGTAGTCAAACTGAAGGAGATTTGACAGAAATTCTGTTAATAAACGTTGAATCTGCACAGTTCTAGTAAATGTGTTTTTGTAAAAATATTCTATGTAAATTGTTAAACGTGCATAGAGTTTAATGGTTTGTTAAACTTTGAAATCAATAGTTCTCGTTTGGGAAACATTTTAAGTGAAAAATCAGAGTCTCAACGCAATTGCATTACTGTGGAATTGCCGTACTGGATTGTGGATTTCTTCACCATTTACAAATATAAAGTATCAACTTCAACTGAGTTGTAGACAAGCATGTTTAAATGATCTAACGATGTGGCTATACTGCATAGACAAAGCAGGCCATTGTGTTATCTGACCTTGTTTAGCTAGTTCATCCTGAGCTATAAACCAATTTGTAAGTCGCTCTGGATAAGAGCGTCTGCTAAATGACTTAAATGTAAATGTAAACCACAACTCATACAGAATGCTGACTCCCATAATTAGTATAGAGAAGAACTTAACATTCACTATGATGAATGTAATGAAGGAGACAACTACAAAACAACTCCTACAGGGATGAACAGGTATTCCTTACCATGTCCATGTCATCCAGCACAGAGACATGAACCGATCCAAGCATTTTCCAATGTAGTGTACAAGCTTTCCCCCTCTCTGTTTCTGTGGTTTGAAACAAGTTCACAACAAACTGGAGAGGTAGTATAATCCACTGCTATGAAGCACCACGGCCACGTTGGTTGGTACGTCGTATAGGAGTCTGCAGTCACTCAGCTTGGTTTAGTTATGGTGTTTCGTTTTCACAGCCTGCTCCTTGCGGCATCAGAATAGCTGATAAGCAGTTTGGAGAGGACTGAGGAGGACAAATCCCGCTAAGCTGTTACAGTGGATAAAACCCCAGTGATGCAAGCAGACAAGTTAAGTATAGTTTACACCCTGGGGTTGGGTAGCAGGGTGTTTACACCCTGGGGTTGGGTAGCAGGGTGTTTACACCCTGGGGTTGGGTAGCAGGGTGTTAAAGTAACGCGGTTCCCAAAGCCACAGACGTGTTAAGTATCATTTACATCCTGGGGTTGGGTAGCAGGGTGTTAACACCCTGGGGTTGGGTAGCAGGGTGTTAACACCCTGGGGTTGGGTAGCAGGGTGTTAAAGTAACGCGGTTCCCAAAGCCACAGACGTGTTAAGTATCATTTACATCCTGGGGTTGGGTAGCAGGGTGTTAACACCCTGGGGTTGGGTAGCAGGGTGTTAACACCCTGGGGTTGGGTAGCAGGGTGTTAACACCCTGGGGTTGGGTAGCAGGGTGTTAAAGTAACGCGGTTCCCAAAGCCACAGACGTGTTAAGTATCATTTACATCCTGGGGTTGGGTAGCAGGGTGTTAACACCCTGGGGTTGGGTAGCAGGGTGTTAACACCCTGGGGTTGGGTAGCAGGGTGTTAAAGTAACGCGGTTCCCAAAGCCACAGACGTGTTAAGTATCATTTACATCCTGGGGTTGGGTAGCAGGGTGTTAACACCCTGGGGTTGGGAAGCAGGGTGTTAAAGTAACGCGGTTCCCAAAGCAACAGATGTGTTATTCTTCTGTCTTCTCATCCACATTTCAACCCAACACCGCCATGAGAAATAACCCTCCATCCATCCTCTTGACAGACAGACAGACAGACAGACAGACAGACAGACAGACAGACAGACAGACAGACAGACAGACAGACAGACAGACAGACAGACAGACAGACAGACAGACAGACAGACAGACAGACAGACAGACAGACAGACAGACAGACAGACAGACAGACAGACAGACAGACAGACAGACAGACAGACAGACAGACAGACAGACAGACAGACAGACAGACAGACAGACAGACAGACAGACAGACAGACAGACAGACAGACAGACAGACAGACAGACAGACAGACAGACAGACAGACAGACAGACAGACAGACAGACAGACAGACAGACAGACAGACAGACAGACAGACAGACAGACAGACAGACAGACAGACAGACAGACAGACAGACAGACAGACAGACAGACAGACAGACAGACAGACAGACAGACAGACAGACAGACAGACAGACAGACAGACAGACAGACAGACAGACAGACAGACAGACAGACAGACAGACAGACAGACAGACAGACAGACAGACAGACAGACAGACAGACAGACAGACAGACAGACAGACAGACAGACAGACAGACAGACAGACAGACAGACAGACAGACAGACAGACAGACAGACAGACAGACAGACAGACAGACAGACAGACAGACAGACAGACAGACAGACAGACAGACAGACGAGACAGACAGACAGACAGACAGACAGACAGACAGACAGACAGACAGACAGACAGACAGACAGACAGACAGACAGACAGACAGACAGACAGACAGACAGACAGACAGACAGACAGACAGACAGACAGACAGACAGACAGACAGACAGACAGACAGACAGACAGACAGACAGACAGACAGACAGACAGACAGACAGACAGACAGACAGACAGACAGACAGACAGACAGACAGACAGACAGACAGACAGACAGACAGACAGACAGACAGACAGACAGACAGACAGACAGACAGACAGACAGACAGACAGACAGACAGACAGACAGACAGACAGACAGACAGACAGAC
>NC_060187.1:7130830-7140388 GCF_021184085.1 Oncorhynchus gorbuscha | reverse complement strand
GGCGACCTGTGTTATGTCTACAACATGACATGCATCTACAAGACCCTGCTAGGTAAAGTCCCCCCTTATCTCAGCTCGCTGGTCACCATAGCATCTCCCACCTGTAGCACACGCTCCAGCAGGTATATCTCTCTAGTCACCCCCAAAACCAATTCTTTCTTTGGCCGCCTCTCCTTCCAGTTCTCTGCTGCCAATGACTGGAACGAACTACAAAAATCTCTGGTTAAATAAAGGTGAAATAAAAAATAAATAAATAAAAATGTATACTCACAAGAATGGTTTAGTCTCTTGACTAGTCCGTTTAATAACATGGTAGTTCCTCTCTGACCGCCTAACTCCCACTTCCCTGTCCCTTACAGCCGTAGAAGTCTAGGCCTGTCTATGGTTAGGGTTAGTAGTCTAGTACAGTCCTGTATGTGGTTCAGGGTCTAGCCTGTATATGGTTAGGGTTAGTAGTCTAGTACAGTCCTGTATGTGGTTTAGGGGTCTAGCCTGTATATGATTAGTGTTAGTAGTCTAGTATAGTCCTGTATGTGGTTCAGGGTCTAGCTTGTATATGGTTAGGGTTAGTAGTCTAGTATAGTCCTATATGTGGTTTAGGGGTCTAGCCTGTATATGATTAGGGTTAGTAGTCTAGTATAGTCCTGTATGTGGTTCAGGGTCTAGCTTGTATATGGTTAGGGTTAGTAGTCTAGTATAGTCCTATATGTGGTTTAGGGGTCTAGCCTGTATATGATTAGGGTTAGTACATTTAACATTTACATTTAAGTCATTTAGCAGACGCTCTTATCCAGAGCGACTTACAAATTGGTGCATTCACCTTATGACATCCAGTGGAACAGTCACTTTACAATAGTGCATCTAAAACTTAAGGGGGGGGGGTGAGAGGGATTACTTATCCTATCCTAGGTATTCCTTAAAGAGGTGGGGTTTCAGGTGTCTCCGGAAGGTGGTGATTGACTCCGCTGTCCTGGCGTCGTGAGGGAGTTTGTTCCACCATTGGGGGGCCAGGGCAGCGAACAGTTTTGACTGGGCTGAGCGGGAGCTGTACTTCCTCAGTGGTAGGGAGGCGAGCAGGCCAGAGGTGGATGAACGCAGTGCCCTTGTTTGGGTGTAGGGCCTGATCAGAGCCTGGAGGTACTGAGGTGCCGTTCCCCTCACAGCTCCGTAGGCAAGCACCATGGTCTTGTAGCGGATGCGAGCTTCAACTGGAAGCCAGTGGAGAGAACGGAGGAGCGGGGTGACGTGAGAGAACGTGGGAAGGTTGAACACCAGACGGGCTGCGGCGTTCTGGATGAGTTGAAGGGGTTTAATGGCACAGGCAGGGAGCCCAGCCAACAGCGAGTTGCAGTAATCCAGACGGGAGATGACAAGTGCCTGGATTAGGACCTGCGCCGCTTCCTGTGTGAGGCAGGGTCGTACTCTGCGGATGTTGTAGAGCATGAACCTACAGGAACGGGCCACCGCCTTGATGTTGGTTGAGAACGACAGGGTGTTGTCCAGGATCACACCAAGGTTCTTGGCGCTCTGGGAGGAGGACACAATGGAGTTGTCAACCGTGATGGCGAGATCATGGAACGGGCAGTCCTTCCCCGGGAGGAAGAGCAGCTCCGTCTTGCCGAGGTTCAGCTTGAGGTGGTGATCCGTCATCCACACTGATATGTCTGCCAGACATGCAGAGATGCGATTCGCCACCTGGTCATCAGAAGGGGGAAAGGAGAAGATTAATTGTGTGTCGTCTGCATAGCAATGATAAGAGAGACCATGTGAGGTTATGACAGAGCCAAGTGACTTGGTGTATAGCGAGAATAGGAGAGGGCCAAGAACAGAGCCCTGGGGCTCACCAGTGGTGAGAGCGCGTGGTGGGGAGACAGATTCTCGCCACGCCACCTGGTAGGAGCGACCTGTCAGGTAGGACGCAATCCAAGCGTGGGCCGCGCCGGAGATGCCCAACTCGGAGAGGGTGGAGAGGAGGATCTGATGGTTCACAGTATCGAAGGCAG
The DNA here is from genome assembly GCF_021184085.1 of Oncorhynchus gorbuscha. NCBI lineage: Eukaryota > Metazoa > Chordata > Actinopteri > Salmoniformes > Salmonidae > Oncorhynchus > Oncorhynchus gorbuscha. The sequence goes on along the minus strand of NC_060187.1, from coordinate 7,138,385 downwards.
CCGATAGATCTAGAAGGATGAGAGCAGAGGAGAGAGAGTTAGCTTTAGCAGTGCGGAGCGCCTCCGTGATACAGAGGAGAGCAGTCTCAGTTGAATGACTAGTCTTGAAACCTGACTGATTTGGATCAAGAAGGTCATTCAGAGAGAGATAGCGGGAGAGCTGGCCAAGGACGGCACGTTCAAGAGTTTTGGAGAGAAAAGAAAGAAGGGATACTGGTCTGTAATTGTTGACATCGGAGGGATCGAGTGTAGGTTTTTCAGAAGGGGTGCAACTCTCGCTCTCTTGAAGACGGAAGGGACGTAGCCAGCGGTCAGGGATGAGTTGATGAGCGAGGTGAGGTAAGGGAGAAGGTCTCCGGAAATGGTCTGGAGAAGAGAGGAGGGGATAGGGTCAAGCGGGCAGGTTGTTGGGCGGCCGGCCGTCACAAGACGCAAGATTTCATCTGGAGAGAGAGGGGAGAAAGAGGTCAGAGCACAGGGTAGGGCAGTGTGAGCAGAACCAGCGGTGTCGTTTGACTTAGCAAACGAGGATCGGATGTCGTCAACCTTCTTTTCAAAATGGTTGACGAAGTCATCTGCAGAGAGGGAGGAGGGGGGGGAGGATTCAGGAGGGAGGAGAAGGTGGCAAAGAGCTTCCTAGGGTTAGAGGCAGATGCTTGGAATTTAGCGTGGTAGAAAGTGGCTTTAGCAGCAGAGACAGAGGAGGAAAATGTAGAGAGGAGGGAGTGAAAGGATGCCAGGTCCGCAGGGAGGCGAGTTTTCCTCCATTTCCGCTCGGCTGCCCTGAGCCCTGTTCTGTGAGCTCGCAATGAGTCATCGAGCCACGGAGCGGGGAGGGAGGACCGAGCCGGCCTGGAGGATAGGGGACATAGAGAGTCAAGGGATGCAGAGAGGGAGGAGAGGAGGGTTGAGGAGGCAGAATCAGGAGATAGGTGGGAGAAGGTTTGAGCGGAGGGAAGAGATGATAGGATGGAAGAGGAGAGAGTAGCGGGGGAGAGAGCGAAGGTTGGGACGGCGCGATACCATCCGAGTAGGGGCAGTGTGGGAGGTGTTGGATGAGAGCGAGAGGGAAAAGGATACAAGGTAGTGGTCGGAGACTTGGAGGGGAGTTGCAATGAGGTTAGTGGAAGAACAGCATCTAGTAAAGATGAGGTCGAGCGTATTGCCTGCCTTGTGAGTAGGGGGGGAAGGTGAGAGGGTGAGGTCAAAAGAGGAGAGGAGTGGAAAGAAGGAGGCAGAGAGGAAAGAGTCAAAGGTAGACTTGGGGAGGTTAAAGTCGCCCAGAACTGTGAGAGGTGAGCCGTCCTCAGGAAAGGAGCTTATCAAGGCATCAAGCTCATTGATGAACTCTCCGAGGGAACCTGGAGGGCGATAAATGATAAGGATGTTAAGCTTGAAAGGGCTAGTAACTGTGACAGCATGGAATTCAAAGGAGGCGATAGACAGATGGGTAAGGGAGAAAGAGAGAATGACCACTTGGGAGAGATGAGGATCCCGGTGCCACCACCCCGCTGACCAGACGCTCTCGGGGTGTGCGAGAACACGTGGGCGGACGAAGAGAGAGCAGTAGGAGTAGCAGTGTTGTCTGTGGTGATCCATGTTTCCGTCAGTGCCAAGAAGTCGAGGGACTGGAGAGAGGCATAGGCTGAGATGAACTCTGCCTTGTTGACCGCAGATTGGCAGTTCCAGAGGCTACCGGAGACCTGGAACTCCACGTGGGTCGTGCGCGCTGGGACCACCAGAGTAGGGTGGCCGCGGCCACGCGGTGTGGAGCGTTTGTATGGTCTGTGCAGAGAGGAGAGAACAGGGATAAACAGACACATAGTTGACAGGCTACAGAAGAGGCTACGCTAATGCAAAGGAGATTGGAATGACAAGTGGACTACACGTCTCGAATGTTCAGAAAGTTAAGCTACGTAGCAAGAATCTTATTGACTAAAATGATGAAAATGATACATTACTGCTGAAGTAGGCCAGCTGGCAGTGGGTGCGTTGTTGACACTACACTAATCAAGTCGTTCCGTTGAGTGTAATAGTTTCTGCAGTGTTGCTATTCGGGGGCTAGCTGGCTAGCTAGCAGTGTTGTTTACGTTACGTTGCGTTAAAAGAACGACAATAGCTGGCTAGCGAACCTAGAAAATCGCTCTAGACTACACAATTATCTTTGATACAAAGACGGCTATGTAGCTAGCTATGTAGCTAGCTACGATCAAACAAATCAAACCGTTGTACTGTAATGAAATGAAGTGAAAATGTGATACTACCTGTGAATGCGACCGGGTTGTTGAGTTCTATACAGAAGACGTTGGCTAGCGTTGGCTAGCTGTTGGCTAGCTAGCAGAGTCACCTACGTTAAGGACGACAAATAGCTGGCTAGCTAACCTCGGTAAATTAAGATAATCACTCTAAGACTACACACTCTAAACCTAAACAACACAATTATCTTGGATACGATGATACGAAGACAGCAAAGACAGCTATGTAGCTAGCTAACACTACACTAATCAAGTCGTTCAGTTGAGTGTAATAGTTTCTCCAGTGCAGCTAATCAGTGGACGTTAGCTAGCTGGCTAGTGAAGACTACGTTAGGACGGCGAAATACGATAATTACGCAATTATCTTTGATACAAAGACGGCTATGTAGCTAGCTGAGAAGAAATTGCTAAGATTAGACAAATCAAACCGTTGTGCTATAATGAAATATAATGAAAAAGTTATACTACCCGCGGGAGCGAAGTGCAGATGCGACCACTCGCTCCAACTGCTGCTTTTCTGTACTAGTAGTCTAGTATTGTCCTGTATGTGGTTCAGGGTCTAGCCTGTATATGATTAGTGTTAGTAGTCTAGTATAGTCCTGTATGTGGTTCAGGGTCTAGCTTGTATATGGTTAGGGTTAGTAGTCTAGTATAGTCCTATATGTGGTTTAGGGGTCTAGCCTGTATATGATTAGGGTTAGTAGTCTAGTATTGTCCTGTATGTGGTTCAGGGTCTAGCTTGTATATGGTTAGGGTTAGTAGTCTAGTATTGTCCTGTATGTGGTTCAGGGTCTAGCTTGTATATGTTTAGGGTTAGTAGTCTAGTATAGTCCTGTATGTGGTTTAGGGGTCTAGCTTGTATATGATTAGGGTTAGTAGTCTAGTATTGTCCTGTATGTGGTTCAGGGTCTAGCTTGTATATGGTTAGGGTTAGTAGTCTAGTATTGTCCTGTATGTGGTTCAGGGTCTAGCTTGTATATGGTTAGGGTTAGTAGTCTAGTATTGTCCTGTATGTGGTTCAGGGTCTAGCTTGTATATGGTTAGGGTTAGTAGTCTAGTATTGTCCTGTATGTGGTTCAGGGTCTAGCTTGTATATGGTTAGGGTTAGTAGTCTAGTATTGTCCTGTATGTGGTTCAGGGTCTAGCTTGTATATGGTTAGGGTTAGTAGTCTAGTATTGTCCTGTATGTGGTTCAGGGTCTAGCTTGTATATGGTTAGGGTTAGTAGTCTAGTATTGTCCTGTATGTGGTTCAGGGTCTAGCTTGTATATGGTTAGGGTTACATCAGGGATCATAAACTAGATTCAGGGATCATCAACTAGATTCAGGGAAAAACATTATTTCAAACTTTGCTTACATTTAGATACGATCATGTGTCTCTTTATTATGCGTGAGAATAGATTTCTGAAATTAAAATAACTTGGAGCTGATTTCCTGGTGTTTTTACAATCTTTTATGTCCAACAACAGAAATGTTTTACATTTTTTTGCTCAGATAACTTGGGGGGGCAAATAAAACCACCTGCGGGCCAAATTTGTCTCGTGGGCCGCCAGTTGCGGAACCTTGCTGTATATGATTAGGGTTAGGTTTGTGTGTATGTGCTGCTGGCTGGGATGGATGCCTCTGCTGCTCTCAAAGCAGTTGGTTGTGTATTCTGGTGTCTTTTTAATTAGTGTTGAATTATCGAGGCTTACAAGTGGAGGGTGCTTGTTTGGATAGGGGCTGGGTGGTGTATGGGGAGGGGGGCGATAGGGAGGGCGATTGAGGCTCAAAGGGGTGGCCTCGATTTGTTTTCATGCACTGCTCCCCCATTCAATTTATCCCATTTTTATACAGGCCTTTGTTAATATATTGAGGTTTGAGTTCGCCTCCTCTGGGGTTTAGACCACAGGTCATTAATGAAGTGTTGGGGGGGGGTACATGGTTAGCGTCCTAAATGACACCCTTTTCCTTCCAGGAAGTATTTACACCCTTTTACATTTTCCACATGCTGTTGTGTTGCAGTTTGAATTTAAAAATGGATTAAATTAAGTTGTATTTCTTTTGCCACTGGCCTAAACACTGGCCATAGTGTCAAAGTGGAATTAGGTTTTTTAGAAATCTTTACAAATTAAATAAAAAATGAAAAGCTGAAATGTCTTCAGTCACTAAGTTTTCAACCCCTTTGTTATGACAAGCCTCAATAAGTTCAGGAGTAAAAACGTGCGTAACAAGTCACAGAATAAGTTGCATGGACTCATTCTGTGTTAAATAGTAGTGTTTAACATGATTTTTGAATGACTTCATCATCTCTGTACCCCACACATACAATTTTCTGTAAGGTCTTTGGATGTTGTGTCAATAACTCAGTTGCAGAAGACGAAGGAAGAGGTAGGATTTCACCTTCAGGATATTGGTGACTTTAAAACAGTTACAGAGTTGAATGGCTTTGATGGGAGAAAACTGAGGATGGATCAATAACATTATAGTTATTCCACCATTCTAACCTAAATGACAGAGTGAAAAGAAGGAAGTCTGGTACAGAATAAAAACTATTCCAAAACATACATCCTGTTTGCAATAAGGCACTAAAGTAAAGCTAAGAAATGTGATCAATAAATTAACTTTATTTCCTGAATATAAAGTGTTTGGGGCAAATCCAACACAACACACATCAGTGAGTACCACTCTTCATCTTTTTAAGCATGGCTGCATCATGTTATAGGTATGCTTGTCATCAACAAGGCCTATGCAGTTTTCTAGGATAAAAATTAACTGAATGGAGCTAAGCACAGGCAAATTCCTAGAGGAAAATCGGGTTCATTCTTCTTTCCAACCGACACAGGAGACAAATTCACCTTTCGGCAGGACAATAACCTAAAACACAAGGTTTTTGCTCTGCCTTTTTTACTTTTTAAAATTTATTTAACCTTTATTTAACCACGTAGGCTAGTTGAGAACAAGCTCTCATTTGCAACTGCGATCTGGCCAAGATGAAGCATAGCAATTCGACACATACAACAACACAGAGTTACACATGGAATAAACAAAACATACAGTCAATAATACAGTAGAACAAAAGAAAACAAAAAGTCTATGTCATGTTTTGTCTTATATTGTCTTGTCTTTTTGCTTTCCCTTCTGTTCGTTTCCCCCTGCTGGTCTTATTAGGTTCGTTCCCTTTTCTATCCCTCTCTCTCTCCCTCCCTCTCTCTCCTCTCTCTATCGTTCCGTTCCTGCTCCCAGCTGTTCCTCATTCTCCTACTCACTCATTTAGTCTTTCCACACCTGTTCCCTATCTTGTCCTCTGATTAGAGTCCCTATTTCTCCCCTTGTTTTCCGTTTCTGTCCTGTCGGATCCTTGTATATTGTTCGCCATGCTGTGTCTTCGTCTCGCCCTGTCGTGTCTTGTTTCCCTCAGATGCTGCGTGTGAGCAGGTGTCTGAGTCTGCTACGGTCGGTGCCTTCCCGAGGCAACCTACAGTTTATGGTCGAGTCTCCAGTCTGTCCTCGTCACTACGAGTGGAATTAGTTTTTATGTTTAGTTTTCTGCTCCGATTTGTCTAGGAGTATTGCCTATTTCCTTTACTGGAATAAAGACTCTGTTTTCGCCAAGTCGCTTTTGGGTCCTCATTCACCTGCATAACAGTCTATATAGTGAGTGCAAATGAGGTAAGATAAGGGAGGTAAGACAGTAAATAGGCCATGGTGGCGAAGTAATTACAATATAGCAATTGAACACTAGAATGGTAGATGTGCAGAAGATGAATGTGCAAGAAGAGATACTGGGGTGCAAAGGAGCAAGATAAATAAATAAATACAGTATGGGGATGAGGTAGGTAGATAGATGGGCTGTTTACCCAGAAAGACTCACAGCTCTTAGAAACTTACCCAGAAAGACTCACAGCTCTTAGAGAGTTACCCAGAAAGACTCACAGCTCTTAGAGAGTTACCCAGAAAGACTCACAGCTGTAATCGCTGCCAAAGGTGATTCTAACATGTATTGACTCAGGGGTTTGAATACTTATGTAATGTACATTTTCAATAAATTAGCAAAAAAAAATCTTAAAATAATGTTTTCACATTGTCTTTATTGGGGTGTTTTGTGTAGACGTGTGAGAGAAAAACAAAACAGTTGAATCCATTTTGAGGTCAGGCTGTAACATCGTATCAGGTGTTTTGTGTAGACGTGTGAGAGAAAAACAAAACAATGGAATCCATTTTGAGGTCAGGCTGTAACATCGTATCAGGTGTTTTGTGTAGACGTGTGAGAGAAAAACAAAACAATGGAATCCATTTTGAGGTCAGGCTGTAACATCGTATCAGGTGTTTTGTGTAGACGTGTGAGAGAAAAACAAAACAATGGAATCCATTTTGAGGTCAGGCTGTAACATCGTCATCGTGGAGTCTAAAGTATGAATACTTTCTGAAGGCACTGTAATGGGACACTACCTTTAATTAACCCCTACAGGTCCAAATCAGTGTACTACATAAGTAATATGAGGCCATTTGGGTCCCAGTACCGGTACCATGTGTATATAGCCAAGTCCCAGTACCGGTACCATGTGTATATAGCCAAGTCCTAGTACCGGTACCATGTGTATATAGCCAAGTCCCAGTACCGGTACCATGTGTATATAGCCAAGTCCCAGTACCGGTACCATGTGTATATAGCCAAGTCCCAGTACCGGTACCATGTGTATATAGCTAAGTCCCAGTACCGGTACCATGTGTATATAGCCAAGTCCCAGTACCGGTACCATGTGTATATAGCCAAGTCCCAGTACCGGTACCATGTGTATATAGCCAAGTCCCAGTACCACCCTTTACATTATATGGATGATGGTTTTACTGAGAGAGAGAGAGAGAGAGAGAGAGAGAGAGAGAGAGAGAGAGAGAGAGAGAGAGAGAGAGAGAGAGAGAGAGAGAAAGAGAGAGAGAGAGAGAGAGAGAGAGAGAGAGATTCTAACTAATTATATTTTTATTAGATCTTCCAGTGAAGTGTTTGAATCAGATAATTCTAACTAATTCATTGGATCTCATAATGTATAATGAAGTGTGTGGAAATGGACATGACATTTACATTGTTTTGTGTTTCTGAGGCTCAGGTAAGGTTAGAGGTTAAGGGGTTAGGGGTAATGACCTTGCCTTGCCTGTTGTGTCCAGAGTGTTCTCTGGTTCATTCTCTGGTTTATTCTCTTCCTCCCTCCTTCAGAAGGAAAGAAAGGAGGGCTGTGCATTAATGAGTCGATGCAGAGAGAGCTGTATTATGTTTAATTAGGTCGTTTATATACCGGTAATGAGGTGTTCATTTCTAATGGG